>NC_089589.1:43532414-43700961 GCF_019320115.1 Miscanthus floridulus
TCTTGACGATACGAGAGAATCGACTGGTCATGAGAGGGGCTGGCAGTGGGCCGAGAGGCCTCTAAGTGGGGCCAGTCGGCCCCACATGTCATCCTCTTGTGGTGATTTCTCTCACGTCGGTTTCTAAACTCTATCTAATCCCAAAAAGTGTATTTATTCGGTACGAATCGTAAGGAGGATGGCAGTGGTGTAAATCTATGGTAAAATTAGGAAATCTACCTCATCCAAATCCTCAAGTGGTTTTTTAGGTTCTAGAAAGATCTTGAAATGGTGTCCATTTACCTTGAATAACGTACCTTCATCATTTTGAAGTGTTACCGCTCCATGCGACGAAGTCCTTATCACCCTGAATGGTTCTTCCCATTTGCTTCAAAGTTTCTCGTGCCCAAATAATTCAACCCTAGAATTAAAAAGTAATACCTTATCTCCTAGGGTGAACTCCTTCTTGATCCTCTTGTCATGCCATCTCTTTGTTCTCTCCTTGTATATCTTGTCGTTGTGATATGCCTTTTCACGCCATTCATCAAGCTCAGAGAGTTGCATCTTCCTCTTAGTTCCTGTGGCTTCAAAGTCCATGTTCCATCGCTTGATGGCCTAGTGAGCCTTGAATTCTAGCTCAACAGGTAGATGTTAGGTCTTTCTATAGACAAGTTGATATGGTGACATGCCCAACGGTGTTTTTATAGGCCGTTCTATAAGCCCATAGTGCATCGGGTAGTATATCCTTCCACGCAGTCCCTATCTCGTTGACCATCTTTTGCAGAATGTTTTTTATTTGTTTATTTGATGTTTCTACTTGGCCACTTGTCTAAGGGTGGTATGGAGTAGTGACATTATGATGGATCCTATGCTTTGACAAGTAATTATGAAAATTCTTTCAGTGAAGTGAGTTCCTCCATCACTAATTATCATCCTTGGAACTCCGAATCTTGGAAATATTGTCTCTTCAAATATCTTCTTGGAGTTCTTAGAATCAGCAACTCTACATGGCATGGCTTGAACCCACTTGGAGACATAATCAACCGCCACCAAGATGTATTTATAGTTATTTGACTTTGGGAATAGTCCCATGTAGTCGATTCCCCAGACATCGAAGAGCTCGATCTAGAGGTTGTTGGTGAGTGGCATGGCATCACATGAATTGATATTCCCGTGCCTCTAACATGCTCCACACCTTTGGATGAAGTCCTTCATGTCTTCATACATGGTTGGCCAAAAGAATCCACTTTGCCAGATCTTCGAATGAGTGCGGAATGCACCATAATGTCCTCCATATGGTGATGAGTGGCATCGTTCGATGAACTTGATGCCATCTTCCACTGGTACACATCTTCTGAGCAGGTGAAAGGTCCTAATATGGCTAGAGGGGGGGGAGGGGGGGTGAATAGCCTATTTAAAAATCTACAAATCAAATAGAGCAATTTGATTAGTATGACAAATAGTGAAATGCAAACTTGCTCTAGCTCTACAAGGGTTGCAAGCCACCTGTCCAACAATTCTAGTTGCAATGATTACTAGGCACACAACTTGCAATGTTACTACTCACTAAGAGCTCTCAATCTTGCTACTCTAAAGAGCTCCACTAGATGAACTTAAAATAACAAAGCAAGCTCTCAATTCTAATTTACACTAAAGAGCTTGCCACAACTAGTTTGCAAGAATATAAATGAGTGAGTAGGGTGATTATACCACCGTCTAGAGGAGTGAACCAATTACAAGATGAATACTAAATCAATCACTGGGAGAATACCAAAGGGCAAGAGATAACCAATTTTTCTCCCGAGGTTCACATGCTTGCTGACACGCTAGTCCCCGTTGTGTCGACCAACACTTGGTGGTTCGGCGGCTAAGAGGTGTTGCAGGAACCTCGTCTACACAATTGGACACCACAAGAACCTACCCACAAGTGAGGTAACTCAATGACATGAGCAATCCACTAGAGTTACCTTTTGGCTCTCCACCGGGGAAGGCACAAGACCCCTCACAATCACCACGATCGGAGCCGGAGACAATCACCAACCTCTGCTCAATGATCCTTGCTGCTCCAAGCCATCTAGGTGGCGGCAACCACCAAGAGTAACAAGTGAATCCCACAGCGAAACACGAATGCCAAGTGCCACTAGATGCAATCACTCAAGCAATGCACTTGGATTCTCTCCCAATCTCACAATGATGGAGATGAGTGGGAGGGCTTTGGCTAAGCTCACAAGGTTGCTATGTCAATGCAAATATCCAAGAGTATGAGCTTGACCCGGCCATGGGGCTTAAATAGAAGAACCCATGAAATAGAGTCATTGTACCACTTCACTGGGCACAACACGGGGTGACCGGACGCTCCGGTCAGTTCGACCGGACATAGGACCCCAGCGTCTGGTCGCCCGATGCTTGCCACATGTCATCAGCTTCAAACGTCAATCGCCCGATTTCAACGGTCAAGTGATGATCGGACGTGTCAGTTAGAAAGTGACTAGACGCAGGACCCCAGCGTCCGGTCGTTTCCAGTAAGGTTCCAAACATGAAATTTCACGATCGGACGCGTCCGGTCATGCTTGACCGGACTCACCCAACGTCTGGTCACTCAATGTTTCCTCTATGCACCTCATGTCAGCATACGTTAGCACTGACCAGACGCACCCTACTAGCATTTGGTCACTCAACGCGCCAGCATCCGGTCGCAAGACCGAGATGCGTGCTCACTACTGCTACTGACCAGACTCTGAACCCAGCGTCCGGTCACTACACCACCAGCGTCCGGTCACTCTGTGAACCCTTGTCTTTTCTATTTAGGGCACTGGTGAAGTTTCTAACCCTTGCTCAAATGTGCCAACCACCAAGTGTATCGCCTTGTGCACATGTGTTGGCATATTTTCACAAACATTTTCAAGGGTGTTAGCACTCCACTAGATCCTAAATGCATATGCAATGAGTTAGAGCATCTAGTGGCACTTTGATAACCGCATTTCAATACAAGTTTCACCCCTCTTAATAGTACGGCTATCTAACCTAAATGTGATCACACTCACTAAGTGTCTTGATCACCGAAACAAAATGGCTCCTACTATTTATACCTTTGCCTTGAGCCTTTTGTTTTTCTCTTTCTTCTTTTCAAGTTCAAGCATTTGATCATCACCATGCCATCACCATTGTCATGATCTTTGCCATTGCTTCATCACTTAGACTAGTGCTACCTATCTCATAATCACCTTGATAAACTAGGTTAGCACTTAGGGTTTCATCAATTAACCAAAACCAAACTAGAGCTTTCTATAGGCTGTTAGAGCAGACTTTGAAGAGTGTCGATAAAATATGGTCGACAGTCTACCTAGGGGTATGCCCAAGGTAGTAGATTGTCGGCAGACAGATGCGCAAGCCACAAACAAGACGGTGACGCAAGACAGACACAAGGTTTTATCCAGGTTCGGCCACCAAGAAGGCGTAATACCTACGTCCTGCGTCTGATTTGTATTGCTGTATGTCAATGAGAGATGTTTTTTAGAGGGGTCCCCTACCCACCTTATATAGTCCGGGGGGCAGGGTTATAGATCTAGAAACTAATCCTAGCCAGTTATAATTACCATATGTGGCCGGATAAGGATTCCTATTCTATCCGACCAGGATCTTGATTGATCGCCAAATCCGTCTTGACTCCTTGCGCGGGACTCCGATCAGGTTAACCGGTCTGCACGTCGTCTTTTGGTGGACCGGACCCACCAATCCGGGCAGGCCCAAGCATAGTCATAAGGGTATAGGGGTTAATACCCCCACAGCTAGTCCCCGAGCAACATGCATTATGCTGTGACACGCCATTTTAACCTTCTCCGACAAGTAAGGCTTGAGTCCTTGATGTCTCTGACCACCGTTGTTGCTGGAGAAGTAGGTTGTCCCAATAATATATGGTGCTCTTAAGAAAAAAGAAAAAGATTTCCATCCTGGGAAGTGTGCCCACTTGTATTTCTGAACAGAAATGTAAGTGTGTCTTGGAGCGTAGCGTCCTTGATCATCAGAGGCGTAGGGGTCGAAAAACAAACACATTCATTGCAAGGTGAAGTGTGCCCACTTCTTCCCCGAGCCTGGTAGTAGATGATGTAGGCACGTGGTGCCAGGGTCTGAAAAGAATTCCCAATTAAGTTGAGAACCCAATTGTCGAACAAGCAATACGAGATGCACCAGTAGGTGCATCGTACCGATGTAGTCCCCGAGCTTGCTGGAAGGCGAAGTATGAGCCTTGTAGCAAGGTCTAAATAAATGTCTCTCAACTGTATGTGAGTACAAATCACATGTAGCCGAGAAGAATGATCTCCGAGCAGTGGTCGGGACAGTCCCCGAGCACGTTAGTAATCCTTACAATCAGTCAAAGCATAAGGGTCGATTAAACAAACACATTCACCACAAGGTGAAGTGTGCCCACTTAGTCCCCGAGCCTGGTAGTAGGTGACATAGGCACATGGTGCCAGGGTCTAAAAAAGAATTTCCATTAAAGTTAAAAATCCAATCGTTGTACAGGCGATACGAGATGCACTGGCAGGTGCATCGTACCGATGTAGTCCCCGAGCTTGCTGGAAGGCAAAGTATGAGCCTTGTAGCAAGGTCTAAATAAATGTCTCTCAACTATATGTGAGTACAAATCACATGTAGCCGAGGAGAACCATTCTCTGAGCAGTGGTCGGTACAGTCCCTGAGCACATAAGTTGTCGGAGCAGTCCCGAGCATGGCAGTGGTCGGAGCAATCCCCGAGCACGGTAGTGGTCTGGGCAGTCCACGAGCACAACAGTGGTCTGGGCAGTCCCCAAGCACAGTAGTGGTCTGGGCAGTCGCTGAGCATTATAGTAGTCTGATCTATCCTTGAGCACAAAACATGTAGCGAAAATACAAACGCCACTTGTAATATTAATTGATGTATTTATTTATCTCCTTTCTTTGTCAAGTCCAGTCTGACACGTCTTCTTGCTCTTTTTTGGCAAACAGTCACATGGCACCTGTATGGAGGTGCGTCAGTGTGGGCCCTCTATCAACGAAGAGGCGCATAAACTGGTAACGAAGGGGCACGTTTATTGGCGTAGATCTTGAGGTTGTGTGAACAACCGTCTGCGGTGCGTGCGCACGTCTCCCAAGAATCTCGAGCGGACGAAACGATGGAGCTCTTTGTTATTTATAATATAGATCTGGTAAGTTACTTTTACCGATCCCCATTGTCATTCACCACCGCAAACTTCTTCTTCCTCTTGCCGAACCCTATTCCTCCGAAAATCATCACCAATCCCCTTGCCACTGCATCCACCCCCTTAGTAAGGATAGACTAATGGCGAAGAGAGATGCCTAGAAGAAAGGCGGAGTCATGGTGAAGGAGTGGTGGAAGTCAAAGAGTAATGAGCAGACCATCGAAGACCTCGTCGCCATGGGAGTGCTCCACAACAAGGCACTCGCGGGATGGCATGCGCCGGAAGGACAAAGCTTCCCCGATCCACAACCAGGTGAGATTGTGGTTTTCGAGGATTTCTTCAAGCGGGGTTTTGGGGTTCCAGTGCACCCTTTCCTTCAGGGTCTCTGCTTGTATTACGAGATTGGGATTTGCAATCTGCATCCCAACTCGATTCTTCTTGTCTCCACCTTCATCCATCTCTACGAGGCCTATGGTGGCTTCTAGCCCCATTTTGACCTCTTTCGCCACTTGTTCTATCTGCGGAAGAAAGGGAGCGGTGGCTCGAAGATAGCCGGAGGCATCTACCTCAATCTGTGTGATGGTATGAAGGCCCAATATCTGCACTGCCCCTGGAACACCTCACTGGACGAATGGTACAAGAAGTGGTTCTACATCCACGAAGAGCCGAACACAATCACCCTGTGTGACGTGGGGTTGATTCCAGAGAAGAAGAACAGCTGGTCGGAGAAGCCCGAGAACTTGGAGCAGATCGCAGAACTGCTCGGGATGATCCCATGGGGAAAACTGGATGGTCCAAGTGTGGTCGGGAACTTCATCAGTCGAAGGATCTAGCCTTGCCAGAAGATGGTACATCCTGGCTTCGAGTACCAGGGGAGCGTAGATCCAATGAGGACTTGGAAAGAGGCACTCGACAAGATAGAAGTCAAGGCTAGGATTGGGGAAGTATTCAACCTGGCCGATCCCAATTATGTCAGGTTAAACGACATTGAGCATGTCTTCAAGCTAGCCCGACCTCCCCCAAAGGTAAATGATGCTTCCTTGTAACTATAGAATCATGTTGTAACAAGAAATTGACTATTGTCTCCTTTATGTTTCTTAGAGTAATGGTCGTGATCGGGCAGCAGTGTTCGTGTCTCCGCCCCTGGAGTGGATTGGCCATAAGTTGTCAGCCCAACCGCCCAGACCAACGCCAGGACCGAAGACGTCCACTGGGTGGCACTCAAGGTTGTGGAGGATGCATCGACCAGAGCTGCTGGCAAGCGGCCGGCTGCCAACAAATGGTGCCAAGCCATCTTCCCCCTGTCAGACGACGAAGCAGAGGATGTGGACATCTTCTGGCTCGTCCCTCGAAAGAGGAGGAGACAGATGGGGTCGATGGAGCAGGGTGGCTCCTCTATGCCAGCAGTGATCGCATCATCGACCACTACAACATAGAGGACAAGCGAGGGAAGTGTCGAGCATCAAACCCCAGCGCCAGTACCGGTTATCAGAAAAGACCCGGTGGAACCCGCCGAGCACATGGAGCAGGCGCGATCGAAGAGACGCTCCTTCGCCACGTCATTCCATGCCTCCAAGCTGTAAGTATCTGTAACTTTGATATAAGCTTATAATTTGTATTGAATATTATTGTCTTCTGAACTTTTCCCTGGTGTATTAGGTCGGCGTCCACCGAAAATCCCGACCAGCTAGCCAGATGCGGCATGGCTTCGCCAGTGCTGGCGGAAAGAGCTGCTCAGTAGCTAGTTGTGGATGAACCTGAAGAAGAAATTCCACCAGAGCCTTAGCAGACGGGCGACTAGATGTCAGTCCCCGAGCAGCTGGTCGAGGAGACAGCCGAGCAAAGTACAAGTGCTCCAAGCACAAACCCTGCTAAAGCAGGTACCTTGGCGCCAAAGGAACTAGTCCAAGCCGAGAAGCAGCAACCAGGGTTGGCACAGAGCACACTAGCCGATGCTACGGCTTGTGGGAAAGCCATGGTGGTCGCGGTGACTGTAGACTCTAGACCGGCACCGCCCCCTGAACAAGAGGCCAAAGAGGATGAAGTAGAAGAAATCCTAGGCCATCCCCAAGATAAACGACAACATGTATATGTGTCGCGCTGGCGGAACGACGAGTGGGTTATGCATGAAGAAATCCCAGAGGTCGAAGAGACCCTAAGAGTCGAACGGGCAGCAAAGTGTCTAGTGACAGAAGTCCAGGTATGTTTGGCTTGACCACTTGACCCTATTATGTAATCGATCTGTCTGACTTAGCTTGTTTATATGCAGGACTTGATGAAGACCGCGAAGTACCAAAAGAGGTGCTTCGACCAGATTGAGGGAATCACGGCGAATAATAAAGAACTGGCGGCCGAGGTGGAACACTTGCGCCGCCAACTTGAAACCGCCGACCAGGAGAGGGCAGAGCTAGAGGCACAGAACCAGAACCTGGTTAGCTAGCTTAATGACAAAGAGTGGGAAAAAACAAGTAAGTTGTCATTTTATCAAAGCAGGTGTGTAACACGTGTTGTTGCATTGTTGGTAGTGATAGCTATAATGCAGGCTTAGAAGCTGAAGTAACCTGCCTCCAAGAGGGGAATAGCCACGTGACCGCAGAGTGTGGTCGTCTGAAGGAGGACAATGAGAAACTGGCATGCACCCAGTCTCAACTCTAGGACCACACCACCAAAATGAAGGAGGAACTGAAAAGTAAGTATTCCAGACCACCTTTCTCATTCTGTTGCCCGCCTTGTCTTGTCGTGTCATTACATTTGATGTCTTGTATGGTGTTCAGTTTTAAAAGTCAATGCCAAGAGGCATCTAGAAGCCATGATCAAAGAGCATGACAGCTGGAAAGCAAGATGCCTCGAGGCTACCAAGGATCGGGACACATGGAAGAACCGGTGCCAGGAAGTGGCCACTGGCATTATGGCCGTCCTCGACCTTATCGACCCGGCGCTCACAGAGGAAGAGCCAAGGACGCTCTAGCTCAGACTGGTCGAGAGATGTAGGCAAGCATGGGGATGGTTCCAAGAGTTCATGAAGGAGGCGGGTGAGTACACGGGTGCCCATGTGCTAAGCATGGTGCGTGCCCACTACCCCCTAATCGATCTCAAGCGCCTGGAAGCTGGATACCCGAAGGAGGTAGACCCAAACAAGGCGGAGGAGCTTCAAATGGCCCAGCTAGATCTGTCGTCAAAGATAATTGGTGACATTAACCTATGTGGAGGTGGGACAACACCTGTATAGGGAACGCCATCGACAAGTCAACTAGAAACGCCATCAGTTGCAAGCCAACTGACGAAGCCTGCGGTCTCAACCAGCTAGGCATTGGCGGGGCCATCCCCTTCAGCTTGACCAGCACGAGAGTCCTCAAGACCCGAGTAGGGTATCAGAAGCAGCGAGCAGCAGGTGCCGCGCGCCTCGACCAGCCAATGTAATAGGCTTAGAGCTGTAGAAGGGGGGAATAGTTGTGTTATTGTAAACTTGGGCCTCTTCAGGCAAGCTTGTAATAATGTAACTGTATATCATTATAAGCTTGTTTGCCTTGTATAAAACATTTTTAAGCTTGAAACTTATGCTGGTGTAACTAAGTGAGAACATGTTATCATTCTGTTTAGTTGTACCATTCTGCTCGACACATCATCCCGAAAAGTTTGTGCGGCCCTAGTTTGCCATGTGGTCGAAGTGTGAGGTTCGTGACCTGTGCACACATAGACGCGGACAAGTCAAACCAAGGGGGACCTGCTGATCACCCATAACATAGAGAGCGGATCTCATGCATGTGTTGGGAGGAACTGGAGACAGGGCCTGTTCTGAAAACCATAGAAGGAGTGGTGGTCGGCTTTTACTGGCTAAGTTAGAATAACCATAAAATTTGAAGTGACGCATTAGAGTGGTCGGAGAAATCATAATAACTTTATTGAAGTAAATCAAAAGTATAAGAGGGGTACATATCTCAGTAGTTAAGCATAGAAATGTCTAAGCTTGTCGATGTGCCACGAGTTTGGTATGTCAGTACCGTCCAGGTGAGCTAACCTGTAAGACGTTGGTCGTGTGACCTCCTTGATCATGAAAGGACCCACCCATGGGGTTGCGAGTTTATGGACACTAGCCTGGTTCATCTTCCACTTCAGGACCAGGTCCCCGACCATGAAGAACCGCTCTTTAACATTCTTGTTGTAATACCTGCACAAAATAGCTAGGTATTTGGCCATACGTACACAAGAATCGAGCCGTTTGTCTTCTGCGCTGTTCACTTCTAGTTCCCATACTTCATTGACCCTTCCTTCATCGAAGTTCTCTACCCATGCTGATCTAAAAGCTATATCTGCTGGAAGGACTGCCTTAGTGCCGTAAACCATAAAGTACGGTGAGACGCTGGTGTTACGACTGGGCTGAGTTCTGAGTCCCCAGACCATGGCTGGTAACTCTTTGAGCCATCTTCTGGGAGCTTTGTCATTTTCTCTGTACATCCTCTTCTTCAATGCTTCCAAGATCATGCCATTTGCCCGCTCGACTTGTCCATTAGCTCTAGGGTGCGCCACCGAGACGTATTTTACCACTATGCTCCTTTCATCGCAGAAGTCCCAAAAAGCGTTCCCAGTGAACTGAGTACCCAGATCAGTGATGATGCTGTTGGGTATGCTGAAACGGTGGATGACATAATCGAGGAACGTGACAGCCTTCTCTGAGGATGCTTGTACCAAAGGCATGTATTCTATCCACTTAGAAAATTTGTCGATCAGCACAAAGACGCATATAAATTTCCCAGGAGCTAGCTTGAAGGGCCCGATCATATCCAGTCCCCAGCATGCGAAGGGCCAAGAGGCTGGTATTGTCTGGATCTCATGTGCTAGTACATGAATTCTCTTGGCGAAGAACTAACAACTCTCACAGTGGCGGACTAGCTTTTCTGCATCGGCTACTGCTGATGGCCAATAGAACACTGCTCGGAAAGCCTTGCCGACTAGTGTTCTTGAGGCCGCGTGGTTGCCGCAAGAGCTAGAGTGGATTTGGTCCAGGAGATATTCGCCTTCTTCCTAGGTTATACACTTCATCAAGATTTCCTCCTTTGCGTTTTTGCGCCATAACTTGCCATCGATGAGCAGATACTGCTTACTGCGACGTATTAGGTGCTCATTTTCTGTCCGATCAGTATAGCCGCTGCCATCTGTTAAGTACCTAATGAAAGGTATTCTCTAGTCGGGCTCACGAGTGGTCGGAGGCGGCTCAATGGTGCTCGACGCCGGAACCGTAGCCACCAATTGCTGGTCTGGAGGCTTTTCTGCCATGGAATATTCCTCTTTGATGGAGGGCGTGAGCAGGTCTTGGACAAATACGCCATGTAGGATTTTGGCTCGGGATGATCCTAACTTTGACAGTGCATCTGCTGCTTGATTCTTGTCCTGGACCACGTGTATGTACTTGATGCCATACAACCTGCCTTCTAGCTTTCTGATCAATTTGCAGTATGCGTCCATCTTCTCGCTGGTTGTGTCCCAGTCCTTGTTGAGTTGGTTGATGACCAGAGCAGAGTCGCCGTAGACGTAGAGACGTTTAATGCCTAGCTCAACCGCAATGTGCAAACCATGTAGGCATGCTTCATACTCGGCGGCATTATTAGATGCTGGGAAATAAATCCTGAGGACATAACGGAGCTGCTCCTTGGATGGTGACATGAAAAGGACTCCTGCTCCCACACCGTCGATGTTGAGAGAGCTGTCAAAGTACATTGTCCAATACTCGTCGGTTCCGGTAGAGGCAGGCATGCTTAAGTCTGTCCACTCGACAATGAAATCGACAAGTGCCTGAGACTTGATTGTAGTGCGGCTTGCAAACTCTAAGGAAAAGGGGCATAGTTCCATTGCCCATTTGACGATGCGCCCATTCGCATCCTTGTTGCTAATGATGTCTCACAGAGGGTACTCAGTCATGACCACCACACGATATCCGTCGAAGTAGTGTTTCAACTTTCAGGATGTTATCAGTATGGCGTAGATCAACTTCTAAATCTACGGGTACCTGGTCTTGGACTCATTGAGTACCTCACTAATGAAATAGATTGGTCGCTATACCTTGTAAACGTGGCTAGGCTCGTCTCGCTCGACCACCATGGCCGTGGAGACTACTCGATTAGTAGCTGCAATGTAAAGCAGCAGTGTTTCATCTTCTCTTGGAGCAGTGAGGACTGGAGGTGATGTAAGGTATTGTTTCAGCTGTGTGAAGGCAGCGTCTGCTTCCTCCGACCACTCAAATTTTTCAGATGCTTTGAGTAGTCTGAAGAATGGTAATCCTTTTTTGCCTAATCTTGATATGAAATGGCTGAGGGCGGCCATGCACCCGGTGAGCTTCTGAACATCCTTCACCTTCTTGGGCGGCTTCATGTCCAAGACAGCTTTGACTTTCTCTGAGTTAGGGCGTATGCCATCGTGACTGACGACGTTGCCAAGTAGTATGCCAGAGGGAACACCAAAGATGCACTTCTTTGGGTTTAATTTCCATTGGAATGTGTTAAGGGCTGCAAAGGTGCGTTCCAGGTTGTCAACAAGGGTATGTGCTTCCTTGGTTTTGACGACTATATCATCAACATAAGCCTCGACGAGGTCGTCTTTTATCTGTTCTTTGAGGTAGGCTCGTATAGCGCGTTGGTAGGTAGCCCCGGCGTTCTTAAGCCCGAACGACATAGTCGTGTAGCAGTAGGCGCTGAAAGGCGTGATAAAAGATGTCTTGCTCTGGTCATCCTTTTTGAGAGCGATCTGGTGATAACCAGAGTAGCAATCGAGAAAGGAAAGGAGCTCGCAACCAGCGGTTGAATCTACGACCTCGTCTATGCAAGGTAACCCGAAGGGGTCCTTAGGGCAGTGTTTGTTGAGATCAGTGTAATCAACGCACATTCTCCATTCATTATTCATTTTGCATACAAGAACCAGGTTGGCTAACCACTTCGGATGATACACTTCTTTGATAAATCCGGCTGCCAAAAGCCATGTAACTTCTACCCTAATCGCCTCCTTTTTGTCACGAGTGAACCGTCGTAGCTTCTGCTTGATAGGTTTGGCCTTGCCGTTGACATTCAAGGAGTGCTTGATCAAATTCTGAGGTACACCGGGCATGTCAGCAGGTTTCCATGCGAACACATCCACGTTGCTCCTCAGGAACCTGATGAGCGCATCTTCCTATTTGGGATCCAAGTTGGCCCAGATAAGGGCCATTCTGCTGGGATTGCCGTCGACCAGCTAGATCACCTTGTGCTCCTTGGACTTGATGTTCTTGCGTGGAGCCTCGAGCTCTAGGATCTCTAGGTGGTCGGCCGAGGTCTTCTTGGTGTCGAGCATGGTTTCGGCCATGCGAATAGAGAGGTCGTGAGCCTCTGCTATTTTGAATCTCTCATCCTCACAGGTATAAGCTACGTACACGTTGCCTCGGAGGGTTAGGACTCCTTTTTCAGTAGGCATCTTGAGCACCAGATACCTGTAATGAGGTACGGCCATGAACTTGGTGACCGAC
This sequence comes from Miscanthus floridulus, assembly GCF_019320115.1. Classification (NCBI taxonomy): domain Eukaryota; kingdom Viridiplantae; phylum Streptophyta; class Magnoliopsida; order Poales; family Poaceae; genus Miscanthus; species Miscanthus floridulus. The sequence goes on from NC_089589.1 coordinate 43,545,063, forward strand.
GGTCAACCAAGAATAGCATGGTAGGTGCCGTCGAAGTCAGCGACCACAAAGTTGACGTAGTCAGTGTGGAAGTGGTCTGGGGTTCCAAATTGCACAGGTAGCGTGATCTGCCCGAGAGGTGTAGAGCTCTGTCCGGGGAGAACACCCCAGAACTGTGCCTCGTATGGCTTGAGATCTGCCTGAGCTATCTTCAGGGCGGGCAGACTGTTCTTGAATAGTATATCGATGGAGCTACCGCCGTCGATCAGTACTCTGTCGAACTGGACCTTGTTGATACAAGGATCGAGGACTAGGGGAAAATGTCCTGGCTCAGGTATTGCAGCCCATTGGTCCTTTCTGCTGAAAGAGATTTCATGGTGAGACCACGGAGGGAGTCATGGATCGGCGAGGAGGTTGTCAGCGTTGGCCATGTTCAAGCAAGCACGGGCGAGCAGCTTGCGTTCCTGCTTGGTCTCGATGGACACTTTGCCTCTAATGATGGTGTGCACGCGATCGGTTGGCTTGATGTACCTGTGACGAGGGTCTGCATCATCGTCGTCGTTATCCTCGTTGCGTTGTTCCCCTACGTCATTAGGCTTGTCGGATGTATCCGGAGCTTGTTGACGCGTATAGATAGACTTGAGAACGCGGCAATTCTCCATGGTATGGTTTGACTTAGGATGGAGCTGGCAGGGCCCTTTCAATGCTTTGGCATAGTCGTCTTCGTAATTACGACGTTCACCACCCTTTTTAACGGTATTGACCTCGTCGTCGTCTTCCCGAGCACGCTTGCTCCTGTAATCGTCGCGCGGCTATGCCGCTGATTACGTTGGTCGCGGTGGTCACGGGAGTCGTTGCGTTGGTTGCGGCGGTCAAAATTGTCGTTCCGACCACGGTTGCCGTGGTAGTCGTCGCGGTGTGGGGGGTGGTCAGAGCGTGGAACCCTTGCTGCTTCTTTAATAATTATCTTCTTAGCGTCGTCGGCGTCCGCATATTTCTTAGCGGTGGCCAAGAGCGCTGTGACCGATTCAGGTCGCTTTCAGAGGAGCTTGTCTCTTAGGGCGTCGTGGAAGTGGAGGCCAGTGATGAAAGCCTCGATGGCCTCGTTGTTGGAGATTGATGGGACCTTGATGCGCATCTCTGAGAAACACCGAACGTACTCACACAGTGGCTCATCTTTCTGATCTTGGATCCATTGAAGGTCGTACTTGTTGCCCGGTTGTTCACAAGTAGCGATGAAATTGTCGATGAAGGCTTGCCTGAGCTCCTGCCAAGAATCGAAGTAGTTTGATTCTCGGAGATGGTTGGTCAGCTTGCCGGCGAACTACTTCAATTCTTGGCAGGAGCTCAGGCAAGCCTTCATCGACAATTTCATCGCTACTTGTGAACAACCGGGCAACAAGTCCAATCTGCAACGGATCCGAGATCAGAAAGATGGGCCACTGCGCGAGTATGTCTGGCGTTTCTCAGAGATGCGCATCAAGGTCCCATCAATCTCCGATAATGAGGCAATCGAGACTTTCATCACTGGCCTCCGCTTCCACGACGCCCTAAGAGACAAGATCCTCTAGAAGAGACCTGAATCGGTCACAGCGCTCCTAGCCACCGCTAAGAAATATGCGGACGCCGACGATGCTAAGAAGATAATTATTGAAGAAGCAGCAAGGGTTCCACGCTCCGACCACCCCCCACACCGCGACGACTACCGCGGCAACCATGGTCAGAACGACAATTTTGACTGCCGCAACCAGCGCAACGACTCCCGCGACCAACGTGACCAACGTAATCAGCGGCATAACCGCTGTGACGATTACAGGAGCAAGCGTGCTCGGGAAGATGACGGCGAGGTCAATACCATTAAAAAGGGTGGCGGACATCATAATTACGAAGATGACTACGCTAAAGCATTGAAAGGGCCTTGCCAGCTCCATCCTAAGTCAAACCATACCATGGAGAATTGCCGCGTTCTCAAGTCTATCTATACACGTCAACAGGCTCCGGATACATCCGACAAGCCTAATGACGCAGGGGAACAGCGCAACGAGGATAACGACGATGACGATGTAGACCCTCGTCACAAGTACGTCAAGCCAACCGATCGCGTGCACACCATCATCGGAGGCAAAGTGTCCATCGAGACTAAGCGGGAACGCAAGCTGCTCGCCCGTGCTTGCTTGAACGTGGCCAACGCCGACAACCTCCTCGCCGATCCGCGGCTCCCTTCGTGGTCTCACCGTGAAATCTCTTTCAGCCGAAAGGACCAATGGGCCACAATACCTGAGCCAGGACATTTTCACCTGGTCCTCGATCCTTGTATCAACAAGGTCCAGTTCGATAAAGTACTGATCGATGGTGGCAGCTCCATCAATATACTATTCAAGAACAGTCTGCCCGCCCTGAAGATAGCTCAGGCGGATCTCAAGCCATACGAGGCACAGTTCTGGGGTGTTCTCCTCAGACAGAGCGCTACACCTCTCGGGCAGATCACGCTACCTGTGCAGTTTGGGACCCCAGACCACTTCCGCACCGACTATGTCAACTTTGTGGTCGCTGACTTCGATGGCACCTACCATGCTATTCTTGGTCGACCGTCGCTCACCAAGTTGATGGCCATACCTCATTACATGTATCTGGTGCTCAAGATGCCTACCAAGAAAGGAGTTCTAACCCTTCGAGGCAATGTGTACGTAGCTTATACCTGCGAGGACGACAGTTTCAAAATAGCGGAGGCTCACGACCTCTCTATTCGCATGGCCAAAACCATGCTCGACGCCAAGAAGACCTCAGCCGACCACCTAGAGATCCCAGTGCTCGAGGCTCCACGCAAGAACATCAAGTCAAAGGAGCACAAGGTGATCCAGCTGGTCGACGGCGATCCTAGCAGAACAGCCCTTATCGGGGCCAACTTGGATCCCAAATAGGAAGACGCGCTCGTCATGTTCCTGAGGAGCAACATGGATGTGTTCGCATGGAAACCTGCTAACATGCCCGGTGTACCTCGGAATTTGATCGAGCACTCCTTGAATGTCAACGGCAAGGCCAAACCTATCAAGTAGAAGCTACGACGGTTCGCTCGCGACAAAAAGGAGGTGATTAGGGTAGAAGTTACATGGCTTTTGGCAGCCAGATTTATCAAAGAAGTGTATCATCCAGAGTGGTTAGCCAACCCGGTTCTTGTACGCAAAAAGAATAATGAATGGAGAATGTGCGTTGATTACACTGATCTCAACAAACACTGCTGTAACACCTCGGGTGTTTAAATGTTAAAATCTGACATGTCATCATATGCATTGCAAAGCATTTGGCATTTGGTGAAAACTTTGATGTGCATTTACTAAAACAAGTTTACATTTGTGTAATGAGTGTTGAATGGTATTGTTTGACTCAAGTTCAAAGTTTGACTGGGTTTTGAATTTTTCGAGAAAACCCCGCGTTTCAACATGTAAACCCTACCCTGAAAATCCATTTCAAAATCTAAGCATATTTTGGGGTTGGGCCCAAAAGCAAAAGTGTAGAGCTTGGCAAGTTATACAAAGTTTGTTCTTGGAGTTTTTCAAGTTGTTTAGAAAATTTTTGAGTAAATCAAAAAGGCGTAATTCGGTAAATTTCCCTATTCAAATTCAAAAGTTCATTTCAAAATCTAGACCGAATTAGGAGATGGTTATAAAAGAAAAGTTGTAGAACTTTTGATTTTCAACAACTTTTGTTTTTGGAGATTTTTGAGTTGTTTAGAAAATTTGAGAGTAATTTTTGAAATTTTGCGAATGGCAAACTTGTAATTTCTGTGAACAGTACTCACCGCTCAGGCTACACCGGCGGCGATCTTCGGCTTGCTTCCAGTCGCGCGCGTGGCCGTCTGGGCGTCACGTTGGTGCGCTGAAGGCTGCGTCGTGGCTTCCTTGTGCTTCCTTGGCTGCCCTATAAAGCTCTGGAGCCACCGTCGTTCTTCTTTCTTCGCTCTCTGTTTTTCCCGTCGCCGCTGCTCCATCTCCGGCGAGCCCGTGCCGTCGTTGTCGTGCTCCACCGTCGCTGTTAAGCTAGTCCCAGCTCCGCCTGAACCTTGCGCGTCCATCTGACCCACCAATTTGGCTTGTCTTCACCGGGAACTCGAGTTTCATCGCCTTCTTCCTCGCGGCCGGTAACCTCACCGTCGCATGCGCATCTTCGTGGCCAGAGTCCGTCGGTGAGCCGTTGCCCTTGATTGGTGTCCCTTTAGCTTCGTCTCGATGCCGTAGTGCTCATTTCACTATTGATTGGCCATTTTATCCACTGCAGTCGCCGGCACACCATCACCGACGATCCTTGCTCCGCCGCCATTGCTGTTCACGTCGACCCGTGTCTACGTTGCTTCTCCGGCCTTAATTCTTGCTTGAACGTGTTCGTGGTGAGCTACTGGACCTTCCCATGCCCTCTGTTTCCCCGTTTTCGGCTTCGTTTCGCCGGCGTAACGTCGCCGAGCCACCGCATCCGCCATGGCCGACGCCAAGCTCGTAACTCGTAGTAATTCGTCTAGCTAGTGCCTTCAGTCGATGCGCCGTGATGATGTGGTCATTTTGGTACCTTGACCGTCGCCTTTGGACTCACCGTCGGTGAGTTTGCGCCGGTCAGCGCCGTTGTCGTCGTAGTCAACACGCGGGAGGTAGAAGATGACAGGTGGGGTCCGATGTCAGTGACTCAGCGTTCAAATGGATTTTTCTATTTTCAGATTTGAATGAATAGTGTCTGTTTTTGTTATTTTTGGGTAGATTTATTTAGAGCTCCAAAAATTATGAAAATTTTTGTGTGACTTCTCTGAGATGTATAGTATTTAAGAAAAATATGAAATAGTGTTTTTCAGTAAGTTTTAAATGTGATAAAAATTGCTCAATTTATTCATAAATGGATTTCCAGGATTTTTCTAGGCTTATTTATTTATCCAAAAATTATGAAATTTGTTTTGCCACTTAGTTAACATGTAATGAACATGTACTAAAATTTTGGGCTCAATTAGAATAAGTTGATTTATTTCATAATTTTGAATTAAATAATTAATTCATAAAAGCAAATAGTAACCTTTAGTGATTTAGGTTTTGTTTGGAATTTTGGATTGAGTGATGACCTTGGGTCATTTGTTGTTAATGATCCTTGGCAGTTGATGTATGTGTTTACGAAAAAGAATTAGTTTGTTTGACTTGCAACTGTACCGCGAAGGAAAGTTGTATTCAAATTATTAATTTTTCATCCCTCATCGAGCATCATGTTTCGAATTCCGCATCATGTTAAACATGGCATTGTTATTACATGTAGTGAACGAAGGTGAAAACGTGGTAGTTAATCAAGCTATTGAAGAGGTTAATCCGTCTGTTGAGGTCGGGTCGAATACTTGTGTAACGTCGCAGGAACCGGACTTTTCCGTCAACGAAGGCAAGCCCCGGATGCATACAATCCTACCTTGTGTTTTATAAATTAATTTCGCTTTTGCTTTCCGTTACTGCATTAAGTGATTAGGAGTTAAGTAAAAGCCTAATTGTTGCATTACCACCCTTGTTATTCCATATTTACCATATTACCAATCTTAAACTCGTATATGTTTAGTTTTGCTTAGCTATGCGTAGAACGATGAAAGTCGGGTGACTACCTGCCATCTGCTAGTTTTAAATGGAACATTGGTTAATTATGTTAGCATGTGATATGGGAATGTGGAGTAATAAATCTAGACCGGGCGGACTCGGTGTGTGTGAGCCACAAGACATGGAGGTCTTGTGAGCGGGTTCTTTCCGCCTGTGTTGATTAAGGCACGTCCGTTGTTGAATTGCATGAGGTGAGAATTTGTAGTACTAACCACATACTCCGGTAAGCCTGAACTTGGCAATTCTATTACGAGAATGGCTACTCGCGCACTGGGAGTGGAGAGATGGCGGGAATAGCGTGTACCCACGTGGCCATGGGCTGGAATGGTGGAGTACTGTATTCTCGGGTGGCGCAGACCCGTTCTTGTTTTAGAGGATCCGAGGGTAGGTTGATATATGTGAGTCGGGGACCTGCATATGTCGTGTGGTCTGGAATTCCCAGCTGGGCTTAATCGGTTCGAATCGTCGTTGCTCCTCGGTTATGGAGACTCAACTCACTGTTCATCATCGTAGAATTAATAACCAGAACTTGACTAAGGCTTGTGAAGAAGTTGGATATGAAGTTTCATGATCTCAGTGCGGATCGTGTCAGCTTTGTATATAATTCTCGAGAAGTTTTCTATATAAAGAATGTTGTTAAAAGAGCTTTTACGCAAAGGAACTTTGATCATTATTAAAGCTATACCTTGAATCCCTGAGCCTGCATTACTGAGTTTATCAGTTAAGATTTCGGATAAGTCTTGTTGAGTACCTTTGTACTCAGGGTTCGTTGACCCCTTGTTGCAGGTGAGCCTCATGAGCAGATCTGTTTTGGATCGTGCTGCATGACTATCGTTCGTTCTGACGATGAGAATTAAATGTGTGATCCTTGGGCAGGATGTTTATTTTGTGTGTTAAGTATATGTTAATTATGCCACTCCACTACTATTATGGTTTGTAATAATTATGGAACTTAGTTTGTAAGGTTTGAAACAACTGGTTTGTAAACTATGTTATTGTAAGACTTCCGCTGTTTTTACTCTGGTTTTGATATTTGAATAAATGTTGTAATACTGCAATGACTCTGTAACGTGATCCTGCTCGGAAATCGTGGATGATTCGGGGTTCCCCGAGGACACACGACAGTCTTTTTAAGTTAATGGAAACATATGCATGAATGTTAATGGTCGTCGGACAGTGACAGGTGCATGTGGGCCCAATAACTTAGGAGGTTCTGCCACAACTGCCCTAAGGACCCCTTTGGCTTACCTCGCATAGACGAGGTCGTAGATTCAACCGCCGGTTGCGAGCCCCTTTCCTTTCTCGATTGCTACTCTGGTTATCACCAGATCGCTCTCAAAAAGGATGACCAGATCAAGACATCTTTTATCACGTCTTTTGGCGCCTACTGCTACACGACCATGTCGTTCGGGCTTAAGAACGCTAGAGCTACCTACCAACGCGCTATACAAGCTTGCCTCAAAGACGAGATAAAAGACGACCTCGTCGAGGCTTATGTTGATGATATAGTCGTCAAAACCAAGGAAGCACATACCCTTGTTAACAACCTGGAACGCACCTTTGCAGCCCTTAACACGTTCTAGTGGAAATTAAACCCAAAGAAGTGCATCTTTGGTGTTCCTTCTGGCATACTACTTAGCAACGTCGTCAGTCACGACGGCATACGCCCTAACCCAGAAAAAGTCAAAGCTGTCTTGGACATGAAGCCGCCCAAGAAGGTGAAGGATGTTCAAAAGCTCACTGGGTGCATGGCCGCCCTCAGCCATTTCATATCAAGATTAGGCGAAAAAGGATTACCGTTCTTCAAACTACTCAAAGCATCCGAAAAATTTGAGTGGTCAGAGGAAGCAGACGCTGCCTTCACACAGCTGAAACAATACCTTATGTCACATCCGGTCCTCACTGCTCCAAGAGAAGACAAAACACTGCTACTTTACATTGCAGCTACTAATCGAGTAGTCTCCATGGCCATGGTGGTCGAGCGAGACGAGCCCAGCGACGTATACAAGGTACAGCGACCAATCTATTTCATTAGTGAGGTACTCAATGAGTCCAAGACCAGGTACCCACAGATTTAGAAGTTGATCTACGCCATACTGATAACATCCCGAAAGTTGAAACACTACTTCGACGGATATCGTGTGGTGGTCATGACTGAGTACCCTCTGCGAGACATCATTAGCAACAAGGATGCGAACGGGCGCATCATCAAATGGGCAATGGAGCTATGCCCCTTCTCCTTGGAGTTTGCAAGCCGCACTACAATCAAGTCTCAGGCACTTGTCGATTTCATCGTCGAGTGGATAGACTTAAGCACGCCTGCCTCTTAGGGGCCCGATGAGTATTGGAAGATGTACTTCGATAGCTCTCTCAACATCGATGGCACAGGAGCAGGAGTCCTTTTTGTGTCACCATCCAAGGAGCAGCTCCGGTACGTCCTCATGATTTATTTCCCAGCATCTAATAATGCTGCCAAGTACAAGGCATGCCTACATGGTTTGCGCATTGCGGTCGAGCTTGGCATTAAACGTCTCTACATCTACGGAGACTCAGCTCTGGTCATCAACCAACTCAATAAGGATTGGGACACGACTAGCAAAAAGATGGACGCATACTGCAAATCGATAAGAAAGCTGGAAGGCAGGTTCTATGGCATCGAGTACGCACACGTGGTCTAGGACAAGAATCAAGCAGCGGATGCACTGTCAAAGTTAGGATCATCCTGAGCAAAAATCCCACATGGCATATTCATCCAAGACCTGCTCATGCCTTCCATCGAAGAGGAAGATTCCATGCCAGACAAGCTTCCAGACCAGCAATTGGTGGCTACGGTTCCGGTGTCAAGCACCGCCGAGCCCCCTCCGACCACTCATGAGCTCGACTGGAGAATACCTTTCATCAAGTATCTAATAGATGGCAGCGGTTACACTGATCGGACAGAGAACGAGCACCTGATGCGTCGCAGTAAGCAGTACCTGCTCGTTGATGGCAAGCTATGGCGCAAGAACGCAAAGGAGGAAATCTTGATGAAGTGTATAACCCAGGAGGATGGCGAACATCTCCTAGACCAAATCCACTCTAGCTCCTGGGGCAACCACGTGGCCTCAAGAACGCTGGTCGGCAAGGCTTTCCGAGCAGGGTTCTATTGGCCGTCAGCAGTAGCTGACGCAGAGAAGCTAGTCCGCCACTGTGAGGGTTGTCAGTTCTTCGCCAAGAGGATCCACATACCAGCACATGAGATCTAGACAATACCAGCCTCTTGGCCTTTTGCATGCTAGGGACTGGATATGATCGGGCCCTTCAAACCGGCTCCAGGGAAATTTACATGCGTCTTCGTGCTGATCGATAAATTTTCTAAGTGGATAGAATACATGCCTCTGGTACAGGCATCCTCAGAAAAGGCTGTCACGTTCCTCGACCAGGTCATCCACCATTTTGGCATACCCAATAGCATCATCACTGATCTGGGTACTCAGTTCACCAGGAACGCTTTTTGGGACTTCTACGATGAAAGGAGCATAGTAGTAAAATACGTCTCGGTAGCACACCCTAGAGCTAATGAACAAGTCGAGCGGGCCAATGGCATGATCTTAGATGCATTGAAGAAGAGGATGTACAGAGAAAATGACAAAGCTCCTGGAAGATATCTCAAAGAGTTACCAGCCGTGGTCTGGGGCCTCAGAACTCAGCCTAGTCGTAACACCGACGTCTCACCGTACTTTATGTTTTATGGTGCTGAGGTAGTCCTTCCAGTAGATATAGCTTTCATATCACCACGGGTAGAGAATTTTGATGAAGGAAGGGTCAATGAAGTACGGGAACTAGAAGTGAACAGCGCAGAGGAGAAGCGGCTCGATTCTTGTGTATGTACGGCCAAATACCTTGCTATTTTGCGCAGGTATTACAACAAGAACGTTAAAGAGCGGTTCTTCATGGTCAGGGACCTGGTCCTGAAGTGGAAGACACACCAGGCTGGTGTCCATAAACTCGCAACCCCATGGGAGGGTCCTTTCATGATCGAGGAGGTCACACGACCAACGTCTTACAGGTTAGCTCACCTGGACGGTACTGACGTACCAAACTCGTGGCACATCGACAAGCTTAGACGTTTCTATGCTTAACCACTGAGATATGTACCTCTCTTGTACTTTCGATTTACTTCAACAAAGTTATTATGATTTCTCCAACCACTCTAATCTATCACTTCGAATTTTATGGTTATTCTAACTTAGCCAGTAAAAGCCGGCCACCACTCCTATGGTTTTCGGAGCAGGCCCTGTCTCTGGTTCCTCCCAACACATGCATGGGATCCGCTCTCTACATTACGGGTGATCGGTAGGTCCCCCTTGGTTTGACTTGTCTGCGTCTATGTGTGCACAGGTCATGAACCTCACACTCCGACCACATGGCAAACTTGGGCCACACAAACTTTTCGGGATGATGTGTCGAGCAAAATGGTACAACTAAACAGAACGTTAACTTGTTCTCACTTAGTTACACCAACATAAGTTTCAAGCTTAAATATGTTTTATACAAAGCAAACAAGCTTATAATGATATACAGTTACGTTATTACAAGCTTGCCTGAAGAGGCCCAAGTTTACAATAACACAACTATTCCCTTCTTCTACAGCTCTAAGCCTATTACATTGGCTAGTCGGGGCGCGCGGCACCTACTGCTTGCTGCTTCCGATACCCTACTCGGGTCTTGGGGACTCTTGTGTTGGTCAAGCTGAAGGGGATGGCCCCGCCGATGCCTGGCTGGTCGAGACCGCAGGCTTCGTCGGTTGGCCTGCAACTGATGGTGTTCCCAGCTGACTTGTTGATGGCGTACCCTATACAGGTGCTGTCCCGCCTCCACACAGGTTAATGTCGCCAATTATCTTTGATGACAGGTCCAGCTGGGCCATCCGAAGTTCCTTCGCCTTGTCTGGGTCTACCTCCTTTGGGTATCCAGCCTCCAGGCGCTTGAGATCGATTAGGGGATAGTGGGCACACACCATGCTTAGCACATGGGCACCCGTGTACTCACCCGCCTCCTTCACGAACTCTTGGAACCATCCCCATGCTTGTCTGCATCTCTTGACCAGTCCGAGCTAGGGCATCCTTGGCTCCTCCTCTGTGAGCACTGGGTCGATAAGGTCGAGGATGGGCACAATGCCAGTTGCCACCTCCTAGCACCGGTTCTTCCATGTGTCCTGATCCTCGGTGGCCTCGAGGCATCTTGCTTTCTAGGCATCACGCTCTTTGATCACGGCTTCTAGATGCCTCTTGGCATTGACTTTTAAAACTGAACACCGTGCAAGACATCAAATGTAATGGCACGACAAGACAAGGCGGGAAACAGAATGAGAAAGGTGGTCTGGAATACTTACTTTTCAGTTCCTCCTTCATTTTGGTGGTGTGGTCCTAGGGTTGAGACTGGTTGCGTGCCAGTTTCTCGTTGTCCTCCTTCAGGCGACCACACTCTGCAGTCACGTGGCTATTCCCCTCTTGGAGGCGGGTTATTTCAGCTTCTAAGCCTGCATTATAGCTGTCACTACCAACAACGCAACAACACGTGCTACATACTTGCTGTGATAAAATGACAACTAACTTGTTTTTTCCCGCTCTTTGTTATTGAGCTGGCTGATCAGGTTCTGGTTCTGTGCCTCTAGCTCTGTCCTCTCCTGGTCGGTGGCTTCAAGTTGGTGGTGCAAGTGTTCCACCTCGGCTGTTAGTTCTTTATTGTTTGCCGTGATTCCCTCAATCTGGTCGAAGCATCTCTTTTGGTACTTTGCGGTCTTCATCAAGTCCTGCATATAAACAAGCTAAGTCAGACAGATTGACTACATAACAGGGTCAAGTGGTCAAGCCAAACATACCTGGACTTCTGTCACCAGACGCTTTGCCGCCCGTTCAACTCTTAGGGTCTCTTCGACCTCTGGGATTTCTTCGTGCATAACCCGCTCATCATTCCGCCAGCGCGACACACATACATGTTGTCATTTATCTTGGGGACGGCCCAGGATTTCTTCTACTTCGTCCTCTTCGGCCTCTTGTTCAGGGGGCGGCGCTGGTCTAGAGTCTACAGTCTCCACGACCACCATGGCTTACCCAAGAGCCGTAGCATCGGCTGGCGTGCTCTGTGCCAACCCCGGTTGCTGCTCTTCGGCTTGGACTAGTTCCCTTGGCACCGAGGTACCTGCTTCAGCAAGGTTTGTGCTCAGAGCACTTGTACTTTGCTCGGCTGTCTTCTCGACCAGCTGCTCGGGGACTGACGTCTGATCGCCCGTCCACTGATGTTTCGGTGGAATTTCTTCTTCAGGTTCCTCCACAACTAGCCGCTGAGCAGCTCTTTCTGCCTGTATTGGCGAAGCCATGCCGCATCTAGCTAGCTGGTCGGGACTTTCGGTGGACGCCGACCTGATACACCAGGGAAAAGTTCAAAAGACAATAATATTCAATAGAAATTATAAGCCTACATCAAAGTTATAGATACTTACAGCTTGGAAGCACGGAATGACATGGCAAAGGAGCGTCTCTTCGATCGCGCCTGCTCCACGTGCTCAGCGGGGTCCAACAGGTCTTTTCCGATGAGCGGTACTAGCGCCAGGGTTTGATGCTCGACATTTCCCTCGCTAGTCCTCTATGTTGCAGTGGTCGGTGATGCGATCACTGCTAGCATAGAGGAGCTGCCCTACTCCGTTGACCCCATTTGTCTCCTCCTCTTTCAAGGGACAAGCCAGAAGATGTCCGCATCCTCTGCTTCGTCGTCTGAAAGGGGGAAGATGGCTTAGCGCCGTTTGTTGGCTGCCGGCCGCTTGCCAGCAGCTCTAGTCGATGCATCCTCCACAACCTCGAGTGCCGCCCAGTGGACGTCTTTGGTCCTGGCGCTGGTTTGGGCGGCTAGGCTGGCAACTTGCAGCCAATCCACGCTAGGGGGCGGAGACACGAACACTGCTGCCCGGTCACGACCATTATTATGAGAAACATAAAGGAGACAACAGTCAATTTCTTATTACAACATGATTCTACAGGTACAAGGAAGTATCATTTACCTTTGGGGGAGGTCAGGCCAGCTTGAAGGCATGCTCGATGTCGTTTAACCTGACATAATTGGGATCGGCCAGGTTGAATAGCTCCCCAATCCTAGCCTTGATTTCTATCTTGTCGAGCGCCTCTTTCTTGGTCCTTGTTGGATCTACGCTTCCCTGGTACTCAAAGCCAGGATGTACCCTCTTCTGGCAGGGCTAGATCCTTCGGCTAATGAAGTTCCCGACCACGCTTGGACCATCCAGCCTTCCCCACGGGATCATCCCGAGCAGTTCTGCGATCTGCTCTAAGTTCTTGGGCTTCTCTGACTAGCTGTTCTTCTTCTCTGGAATCAACCCCACGTCGCACAGGGTGATTGTGTTCGGCTCTTCGCAGATGTAGAACCACTTCTTGTACCACTCGTCCAGTGAGGTGTTCTAGGGGTAGTGCAAGTATTGGGCTTTCATACCGTCACATAGATTGAGGTAGACGCCTCCGGCTATCTTCGAGCCACCGCTCCCTTTCTTCCGCAGATAGAACAGGTGGCGAAAGAGGTTGAAATGGGGCTGGAAGCCACCATAGGCCTCGCAGAGATGGATGAAGGTGGAGACAAGAAGAATCGAGTTGGGATGCAAATTACAAATCCCAATCTCGTAATACAAGCAGAGACCCTGAAGGAAAGGGTGCACTGGTACCCCAAAACCTCACTTGAAGAAATCCTCGAAAACCACAATCTCACCTGGTTGTGGATCGGGGAAGCTTTCTCCTTCCGACGCACGCCATCCCGTGAGTGCCTTGTTGTGGAGCACTCCCATGGCGACGAGGTCTTCGATGGTCTGCTCACTGCTCCACGACTTCCACCACTCCTTCGCCATGACTCCACCTTTCTTCTGGGCATCTCTCTTCGCCATTAATCTGTCCTTACTAAGGGGTGGATGCGGTGGAGGGGGGATTGGTGATGATTTTCGGAGGAATAGGGTTTCAGCGAGGAGAAGAAGAAGGTTGCGGCGGCGAATGACAATGGGGATCGGTAGAAGTAACTTACCAGGTCTATATTATAAATAACCAAGAGCTCTGTCGTTTTGTCCGTCTGAGATTCTTGGGAGACGTGCACACGCGCTGCAGACGGTTGTTCACACAACCTCGAGATCTACGCCAATAAATGCGCCCCTTCATTACCAGTGTATGCGCCTCTTCGTTGATAGTGTAAGAGGGCCCACACTAACGCACCTCCATACAGGTGCCAAGTGACTGTTTGCCAGAAAAGAGCAAGTAGACAGGGTGCCACACTATACCCGTCTGCTTTTTTGACTAGACGTGTCAAACTGGACTTGACAGAGAAAGGAGATAAATAAATACACCAAATAATAATACAAGCGGCGTTTGTATTTTCGCTGCATGTCTTGTGCTCAAGGATGGATCAGACCACTGCCGTGCTCGGGGATAGCCTAGACCACTGCCGTGTTCGGGGACTGCCTAGACCACTGCCGTGCTCGGGGATTGCTCCGACCACTGCCGTGCTCGGGGACTGCTCCGACTACTAATGTGCTCGGGGACTGTCCCGACCACTGCTCGGAGAATGGTTTTCCTCGACTACATGTGATTTGTACTCACATATAGTTGAGAGACATTTATTCAGACCTTGCTACAAGGCTCCTACTTCGCCTTCCAGCAAGCTCGGGGACTATTCTCGTTTTGCTTGCACGACGATTGGATTCTTAATTAAAGTATAAATTCTTTTTTAGACCCTGGCACCATGTGACTACGTCACCTACTACCAGGCTCGGGGACTAAGTGGGCACACTTCACCTTGCGGTGAATGTGTTTATTTAATCGACCCCTATGCTTTGAATGATTGTAAGGATTACTAAAGTGCTTGGGGACTACCCTGACCACTGCTCGAAGAATGGTTCTTCTCAGCTACATGTGGTTTGTACTCACATACAGTTGAGAGACATTTATTTAGACCTTGCTACAAGGCTCATATTTCGCCTTCCAGCAAGCTCGGGGACTACATTGGTACGATGCACCTGCCGGTGCATCTCGTATTGTCTGTACAGCAATTGGGTTTTCAACTTAACTGGGAATTCTATTTAGACCCTAGCACCACGTGACTATGTCACCTACTACTAGGCTCGGGGACTAAGTGGGCACACTTCACCTTGCGGTGAATGTGTTTGTTTTTTGACCCCTACGCCTCTGATGTTCAAGGACGCTACGCTTCAAGACCACTTACATTTCTTTTCAGAAATACAAGTGGGCACACTTCCCAGGACAGAAATCTTTTTCTTTTTTCTTAAGAGCACCATATATTCTTCGGACAACCTATTTCTCCGGCGACGACGGTGGTTAGAGATGTCAAGGACTCGAGCCTTACTTGTCGGAGAGGCTTAAAATGGCGTGTCGCAGCATAATACATGGTGCTCGGGGACTAGCTGTGGGGGTATTAACCCCTATACCCTTACGGCTAGGCTTGGGCCGGCCCAGATCAGTGGGTTCGGTCCACCAAAAGATGACGTGCAGCCCGGCCAACCTATTCGGAGTCCCGTGTAAGGAGTCAAAATAGGTTTGGTGACCAAGCAAGATCCTGGTCGGTTAGAATAGGAATCCTTATCCGGCCATGTATGGCAATTGTAACTGGCTAGGATTAGTTTCCAGATCTGTAACCCTACCTTCTGGACTATATAAGGCAGGCAGGGGACCCCTCTAAAAAACATCTCTTATTGACATACAGCAATACAATCAGACGCAGGACGTAGGTATTACGCCCTCTTGGCGGCCGAACCTAGATGAAACCTTGTGTCTATCTTGCGTTACCGTCTTGTTTGTGGCTTGTGCATCTGTCTGCCGACAATCTACTACCTTGGGCATACCCCTAGGTAGACTATCGACCATATTTCGTCGACATAGCTGCCCTCTAAACGATCATAATCTTGTACAACAAAAGGAAAATTCATATTACTACGAATGTATACTCGATGTATCATATATTGTCCCTTGTTGTTATATTTGCCAATAACATGATATGTGTGTTTAAAAAACCAAGGCAAATCAGCATATTTAAAAAGGCTCTGCTCCAAACAATCTAGGTTACACAAAATATCAAATTCAATGTAACCCAAAGTAAGTAAAGAAGACAACAGTTTGAACTCATTAGTTTTATTAGCAATATGAATAACATGTTTATTTTCAGCACAAGTGACTGGTTCCAAAACATGTAAAACTGAAGCATCATCAACCAATTCATCTTTATCACAAGGAACTTCAAGCAGATTATCATGGGACAGAGATAAATCAAGAGAGGGTTCCACTAACAATTGCTCTATGATAGCATGGTTTGTGGAAAAATTTAGTACATTAAAACATTTCTCACCATCCGTGACTGCAGCACCAAGAGCATTACCTGTGTTCTCAGCAGGAGTAATAAGTGCATTGTGAAGTGATGGTTCTGAATTTGCATATGAGGTTGTGAGCACCTCATTTTCTTCCATGTCATCCTCTTGCTTATGGACATTATCCTGCAGAAGGTTAGTCATAGCAAGAGGAATAACAACAGACACTTCCTCTAAATGGTGCACCTTAGCATATGAAGTCAAAATAGGAGGTGGATTAATAAAGGTTTCTCGCATAAGTAGTTTCATATCATTCCAAGTTTGAGGTTTATCAGAAGGATCTAAAGACTCCCACCAAGATAAAGCAAAATGTCGCAAAACACTAGCTGCATTTTTTACCTTCCTCCTTGGACACATAAAGCGAGTAGCAAATATGTTATCTAAGGCAATTTCCCACTCCATGTACTCATTAGCACCTATACCATCCTAAGTCGGTGGATACGAACAACCTATCATTGTTAGAAGACAGCAAAAGACAACACAAAAGTATTATCCCTATCAAATGACTATGTGGTTGTAGTGGTGTCACTTTTCACAGCAAGTGGAAGCGTCTTACCAAGCTCTTACAAAGTTCTTACCAACACAAGCAGTGGGCGGTACAACCGGTGACTAGTTCATGATACCTGTGAGGCAGTGGTACCGAGATTGCAAGGCCCTTTTTCTGTACTGATCTGAAGAGTTTATGGATCTTGGAAGGCACACAAAGAATAATATGTATATCTGACACACAAGTCAGTAACAGAAGGTAATGCTGAATTATAGTCCAAAGTACTTGTTCTCGTTGCTGATCTAAAATGTTCCAAGTACTAGGTGTGTGACAAACAAGTATGGTGGATAGCAAGGTGACAGGTGTGTGAAAAACAAGTATGGTGGATGGAAACAGCAACATAAACAAGGAACCAGATAGCACACGCTAACACAACTCACTTTGGTCTTCTCGGTGTGCTCCTCTAGATATTGTTCCTCTTTTGCCCCTCTTTTTTTCTATTTTTTGGCCTATCGTTGTTTTTTTGAGAAATTTTGACTTTTTATTTTATTTATATTTTTCCTTCACTTAGGAGCACAAAAGAAGTAACCACAGAAAATATGAGCTTAAAAATGAAAGACGTGGCCTGTGGAAATTTCAGAAGACGTGCTCAAAATCGACAAAAAGTTTGTGACCACAAAAAGAGGATCTTATGACCAGTTTTTGACCAATTTAAAATTTTCCAACCCCAGCAAAGCTTGGGATGGACGAATCCGAAAAAAAATTCAATTTTGATATATGGAATGTCAAAATCGGAGTTCTTTTGCGAAAACTAGACCAGTTTTAAGAATTGGCTCCGAATTAGAGGACAAAACGGGAACAATGTGTGCAAAATTGGTCACAGCAGCAAAGATTTGATGGAAACGATGGGGGAAAACACACGAACTGGACTCTAACATGACCTAACCAGCAACAAGACCTCGACTAGGACACAAACTCAACACGACGGACTCTGAAACTGAAATATGCAAAGGCTATGGCACGGAAGGTTCTAGGATAGGAAAAAACAAGTATGGCACTGAACTATGGGATGAATGCAAAACACTCAAAACTAGAGGATAAATGTGAACCTGACGGTATACCTTAGCTCTGATTACCACTTAATGGGGATGGGGATCCCAATCTTTCGTCCGGCAGAGGTAACTATTGTTGTGGCGGAGAATGACACACCGATCTGGCTTCAGATCGAAAGATCGAACCCTACAATCTTAGCACCACAACTCCTCTGGTTATCAACCAAGACATGGATCCAGTTGACCTCACCAAGAAGCCTAATCCCTGCCTGTGCAATGAAGAACACAAGCAAGAACAAGAAAGAAAGCAACCAAATTGCAGATGAATGATTAATCTCACGAAGTTGGGGTCTCACAAACTGATGAATGGCGAAACTGTTCTTGACAGATTAATCTATGCAAAACTCAAACCCTAATGGAGGAGTGGTGGCTGTTTATGAAGACTCTAGGGTCGTGCAAGACCCCTAGACGCGCCCCTAATGGGCCCAAACACGATACATGGTCCAATGGACCAAAAGACGGTGTCGCAGCACCCTGGTAGATTCTAGATGCTGACTTGTGTCCACGATTCCTATTAATTCTGAATAGCTTTTGACGTGAGACCAGTTGGATTGGCTTCCTTATCAAATTAGCTTTCCATACATATATGGATCATCGAAAACGGAGTCCGGATGCGTCTTGGGTGACCAGTTTAAGGCACACTAGTTCTGGAAGCTGAGGCAGACACGAACTTGAGTTGCTTTGGGCCTCCACCTCGGAGACTCGAACCGAATTAGCCTCGGGCCTCCTTCTTGACTTAGACACCCTTGCTTGCCTCCTACCCCTCCATACCATGTTCCAAACATGGTCATATGCATGGGTGTCATGTCCTCATCAGCAGGTATTTTAAAGCAGCATGGTCAGTATAAACAATCACCTTAGCTCCTACTAAGTAAGATCTAAACTTATCAATAGCAAAAACAATAGCCAGCAGTTCTTTTTTAGTTATTGCATAATTAAGTTAAGGTCATGTCTAAGTTTTGCTAGCATAAGCAATTGCATGATGCTTTTTATCTTTTGTTTGTCCCAAAACTGCTCTCACAGCATAATCACTAGCACCACACATAATTTCAAAAGGTAGCGACCAATCAGGTGGTTGAATGATTGGTGCAAAGATGAGTGCTTTCTTAAGAATATCAAAAGGTTTCAAGCATGCATCATCATTCAAAGGGAACATCCTTAGCCAAAAAGATTTGCAAGCGGTCTAGCAATATGTGAAAAATCTTTTATAAAGCAACGGTAAAAACCAGCATGACCAAGGAAACTACGGATCCCTATAATATTTACAGGAGGAGGTAACTGTTCAATTACTTCAATTTTAGCTCTATCTACCTCTATCCCTCTTTCGAACACCAAGTGTCCAAGCACTATGCCTTCTCTAACCATGAAATGACATTTTTCCCAATTAAGAATTAAGTGCTTTTCTTCACTTCTTTGCAAAACCTTGTCTAAATTTTCAAGGCAATCATCGAATTTTTTTCCATAAACAGAAAAGTCATCCATGGAAACTTCCATGATTTCTTCAATCATATCAAAAAATATAGACATCATGCATCTTTGGAAAGAAGCTAGAGCATTACATAGTCCATAAGACATTCTACGGTAAGCATAAGTTCCATATGGACATGTAAAGGAGGTTTTGCTTCGGTCATCTGGATGGATCGGTATCTGGTGGTAACCTGAATACCCATCAAGGAAACAGAAGAAAGAATGATTCGCCAGTTGCTCCAACATTTCATCAATGAAGGGCAATAGAAAGTGATCTTTCTTGGTTGCCTTGTTAAGTTTTCAGTAATCTATACACATCCGCCATCCAGTGATGATTCTTTTGGGGATTAATTCATTCTTTTCATTTTTAATGACAGTCATGCCTCCCTTTTTAGGCACAACTTGAATAGGACTAACCCACTCACTATGCAGCACTAGATAGATGATCCCGGCATGCAAGAGTTTCAAAACCTCTTTCTTAACTATCTCTCTCATCACATTATTAAGCCTATGCTAGGGCTCTCTAGAAGGTGTAGAATCTAGGTCTATAGGAATGCAATGGGTGCAAAGAGCAGGGCTAATTCCCTTAAGGTCTTGGAGGGAGTAGCCAAAAGCAGAATGATGCTTTTCTAAGACAGTTAGCAAGTGGAGGGATTCTTCTTGAGAAAGTTTATCACTTATGATCATAAGAGAATCTTGATCATTATTGAGAAAAGCATATCTAAGACCAGAAGGTAGGGGTTTAAGCTCAATGGTGGGCTTAGGTGGTTCTAACAATTCATCTAGTGGTTCAGAATCTATAGGGTTTTCCTCTTTCTCCTCGATGAAGAACTAGGCATCATTTTCAAGGTTGGGTTTGATCAAATCATCAAGAGTTGCAACCTTAACCTCTTCCATTGGGTCTTCCCCAGGAATTGGCTCAGTCTCAGCATTTAGAGAATGAGTAATGGGTATAGAAAGTTTAAAGTTTTTCCAAGTCTTATATTCAACTTCCATGTTTGTCCTTCTTGGATAAGTCTTTCGATTGGTTGTCCTATCAACAGGTCAAACTCCATAATATCAATGATATAGAAGCTTCCATGAACTTGGGTTCTTTCACCTGGATAGGGAGGACATAAAGTATCCCCAAACTCAGGAGAATGTGTCCTGAAAGACCTTTCAGCAACTTTGTTGTTGGGGTTAATGGCATGTGTTTCAATAAATCATGAGCAAAAAATGTAGACATGATATTAACACCCACAACTAGATTATAAAGAGCATCGAAAGGAGCTTTATTAATTTGGCAACAAATGGATATAGAAGGTGAATCTAAACGAATCACATCAGAGGAAAGTTCTGATTCTTCTAGCCATTCATTGCTTATAAAGATACTAGCTCTTTCGTAGTCTTTTTAAGGAAAGCTTCCTCAGAAGGGTCTAAAGGTTCTTCATGGGATGATGATTCCCTAGACTTCTGGGGTCTCCTCATCGTATGGTAATTCAAGATGTTTCCATATTCATCAAAAAGTTCATCCTCAAATTCACGAATGAAATCCGAAATTGAAATTTCCTCCTTTTCCAGTGGTTTAGGATTTGGGATAGCTGAAGTTGGTGATGGATTAAGCAAAAGTTTTGGTTTAGCAATTTGGGATTCCTCCTCTGATGGCTTCTTTTCTACTTCTTTAGGGGTGTTCTCTGTTGATGGTAGTTAGCAACCATTATAAACTATCAAAGAAACATATATAAGGGCATAAATATAATCACCAATGAAGGTTTAGGGGGTTTAAACTAACAAATTCCACAAGTTTTGGTGAATCTGTGCTTCTAGCAAGGTTTAATCAGAAAACCAACAAGGTGGACCTACATGTCAGATATAATTGCGCTTATCCACCATGAAACAGACACCAGAAGACTCTAGAAGACTTAGGAGGACTCCACACCGAAGCGGAAGCCGAGACGCTGATGTGTGGGGCCGCTCGGCCCCACCTATAGGCTGCCTGGTCCCTTGGCCCACCTGTCAGCCTCCTTGTTGCTATGTCAGTTCTCCACCACCTCCTAGGATGCATCTATGCCTTTGCTTAAGTCGGTTTGATCCAAGGGCTCACGTTGGATCCTCAGGACTATATAATCGAGCCCCCCTCCCCCTAGGAAGCATAAGTCATCAAGTCATTAGAAGGTAGAAACCCTAATCTCATTGGAGATCTTCCTCCTCCATAGTATAGCTAGTTAGAATAGATCTAGAGGGAGGCAAACAGGACTTCACTTGGATTCCCGATCTTGTCAAGAGTGTGGTCTGGTATAAACTATGTACCCCTCTCTCTCTTATTTCTCGATTATTTTTATATGCTACTTACAATTGTTATGACAACATCAGTATTCATCTTATTCATGTTCTTCATTATGATGTTCATCGTCTACTTTGATTATATGCTTACTATAGTTAGATTATTATCATGTTTATGCACAAGTTCGTATAGCGCTCACTCTAGGGATCCATGGGTGGGTGGTCGACATTGTGCAAGTGTGGTGCTTATACGTTGTTTACCTGCGAATACACCCTATATTCTAGGTCATGTGGTAGATCGCGGATGTGACACTTCCGTTGAGTCCTTTGTAGTCCACTCCCCAAATATAGGTGCACGTAGGGTCCGATTACAAAGGTAGAACGAGCTCTACCCTCAATCTTCCTTAGTAATATCCCTTTTGTGTAGATATGATGATGATCTTAGCAATGATTACTAGGTTTAATTGCACTAATCAAATGTATGCTATGACTTGTAATTAAGAATGACTTAGTAATTATTCCTCTAATACTCTACCTGACCATGCTAATGCTATAGAAAGGAGTGCTCTGAGTGATTTATCATTATTAATATTTATCATTTATACATATCTTATCCTATGACTTATCCCTGTTATGAGTAGAGTATTGGCTATGGTTTATTTCTCCTTCAATAATATAAGTTATCAATACATGTCCATGCTAGACCTTCCTAGTGGTAAAAATATAAATAACGATACCTGGAATACTCTCGGGTAAAATACTACAATGGTATATTATCTATGCGCTTGTGGATACTTTGTTTTCATAGATATGTATATATTCTCTCTAGTCACTTGCATTAATAAGAACTGCTTAGTGTTATTCTAGTAGTAATACTATGTAGTACCAACACATATCTCTGGCATCAACACTCGGGATGTGTAACACCCAAAAAATTTGCAACATTTTAAAAATAGGTGAATTGGATTTATTTATGCATTAGTGTGTGCATGCAACATAGAAAAATAATAAATTTTATTAAATTAAAAACAAATATAGGATCTACACACATGTTGTGCTTACATGCTGTTGCATATTATTTTTGCATTGTGTGGTTTGAAACCAAACTTTGCATTGATTTGGAATTGGATTTAAAAATTTCTTTGGAAATTAGAAAAGAAAAAGAAAAGAATTTTCTTCACCTTCTTGCCCTTTTTGGCCTGCTGGCCCAGCGGCCCGTTTCCACCTCCCCCTCTCTGGTTCTTACCCACAGGCCCGCTCCCCACTCCTTTTGCTTGGGCTAGAGCCCTACCAAGCCGTAGCCCAGCACCATTAGAGCCGCAATGCCCTTCCCCTTTCTCTCGCGTGGCCTACGCAAGCAGGCCAGCCCAGCAAGGCTAGCCGAGCCACTTCCCTCTCTCTTGGTTCGATTGAAGCCCGGTCGCGCTTCCTCTTTCGCTGACACTCTGGGCCCACGCGGCAGGGTCTTCTCCTTTCTCTAGCTTATGTCCAAGCCGGCCACGACTCCGGCTAGGAGTCCATGCTCACACTGACTCTGCCCCGATATGCATGCACCGCAAGCCCCCACCACCCTCATAAGTAGCAACCACGCCCACGCCACCACCTCATAGAAGCTGAGAGCCAGCCATACGCCTCCGAGCCCTAGCAAAGTCGTAGGAGATCTACCGTCGAGGTCGATTCGCCGCTCCTCCACTCCTTCGCCATTGAGACCACATCCCTGAGCTCTGTGAGAAGGTGAGTAACCCACATGTGTCTCTCATACCCTCTCCCTTGCCTTCTGTGCTTGTATCCGTGTCACCGTAGATCTCCGGCGAACCCGATCTACCATACCGAGCTCTAGCTTGTCCCCATGACGTCGTAGCCCCTTCTGATCCCCTAGATGGATTCGCAGTGCCTTCCTCTTGTTTCCCATACTTTTCCCATGCCCGATAGTGGTCAGAGCCATCGTATCGATGAGCACTGGCCAATTTCGGCCATGGCCCTCTCTTCTCTCTCCCTACTTTTAATCTAGACAGCTCAAATCTAATCCAACGGTGGAGATCAGCCCGTACCCCTTCGCCTGGCTTATTTTCTAAAGGGCCCCTTCGCCTGGCTTATTTTCTAAAAGCGTAATTTCTTTCGGTTTAGATCCAAAATACATTTTCATCTATTTACAGTTTTGCCACTATCTTCTTTAGGCCATAACTTCCACGTTTTAGCTCCGATTTGACCCGTTCAACTTGCGTTAGATTCGTAATTGCGACTCTACAAGTTCATACTATTGTTAAGCATGTTTTCAACTTTTAAAATTCAAGGTTTGATTTAATCTATTATTTTACAAAAGGAAATCTTGTTTAATTCATAACTTCTCCGTTATAGCTCTGATTTTTGTGATCTTCGTGTCTGTGTGTTCATAGCGAGATGTAGATTCGTTTTATACACTTTTCATCTTGATTTTATGCTGTTGGTGTACTGTTCTAAACTATACCCTTGTTTGCGATGCATGATTGCTCTTGGATGTTTGAATGTTGTTGTGGTGATCGAGTATAGACGGTGAGCAATTCATGGGTGATCAAGAGTATTACTTTGACGAGCAGAATCAGTAGGAGCACTTTGATCAAGGCAAGTATAGCATGGGATTATCCTTGTTGACCTATACATTCTTAATCATTTAATTCATATTGCATGTGTCTACCTTGCTTACCACTAAGGATTTCCTAGTATTTTGTTACCATGTACCTTGATTCCTATGGGTTTATGCATTTGGGTAGTATGATGCTAGCGCTCAATTAAAGACCACGATCTTGTAACTTGACTAATGGTATATGCAATAAACACTAAAAGATGTTTTTTAGCAACATGGCTCAAGAGGGCTAGAGCATTGGGCTATTATTATGGTGCTCTAGATTTCTCTCCCTAAGGACTTATCTGTAAGTGGTCAACCGAGACTTACAGTACAACCATGAGTGCCACATGGCTCTGGCTTTAGTCAAGTATGAGGACCTTTTCTAGCTTGTTAGTGGTTACCTTTACGGCGCAAGAGGGGTGTGTTTTGGGTTGGGTGTAGTGCGGCATCTGTTCCTAAGAGTACTTTTGCTTGAGTGTGCCTTTCGAAAGAGGGGCTCTACATTCGCAGGGCACAGAAACCTAGCAGCCCTAACTTGTTAGATGAACCTTTGAAATACTTCATAGTGAACCCTACCGACCTTCCTAGGTTGTGGGTCAAGAGGCTAGCTACCTCGGGCGAAAGGGTAAATCACGGCTCATGGTGAAAGTGTACAACCTCTGTAGAGTGTAAAACTGGTATATCAGCCGTGCTCACGGTCACGAGCGGCCTTGGAACTCTTACATAATAGATGATCATTAATGGTTAATTGTTTATGCTATTCATTATTCATGTTTTCCTGATCATGTGTTATGGGGGCTTATGAATAAACTTGTTGATACTCAATTGCTAACATTGTGACTCACTAAAAGCTAACCACAGTAAACCAGTGTCATCCTTTTGAGCCTCATGAACCCCATGTTATATTTGTTGAGTACGATATGTACTTATGCTTGCTTTACTTTTTAAATCTTTGGAAAAATCCTGGATGGGTACCAGATTGTTAATCTGGAGGAGTTAGGCTTGTGATCAACCAGTCAGTTCTCCCTGTGGAGTTGGAGTCTTCACTTGAAGATCGGAGTTGTCTTTCCGATGTCTACTATCTAAGGTTATATCCTTTATACTAAGTATGTTATATATTGAGCATTGTCTTTTGATATTACCCTTATTTGTAGCTATATGTGAGATTTGACTTCCTAGGCTCACATATGGTGTGTATCTGGTATTGTTCTTAAAATCGAGAGCTACATGATGACAACCTAGTAAAGCTAGGAGGTACAGGTTTATAAAAGGTGGCTAAGTACTTAAAACAAGTGACACATTAATAAACACCAACAAGCATTTTTGGCGCCCTTGCCAGGGAAGGTAACTAGCAAAGGAAGTATTGATAAACTTATACTTATTGATGTGATCAAGATAAACCATTGACCTCTGCTCAAGCAGGATTACCCTTGTTTTGTCTACTTGTGTATCTTATACAGGGTAATGTATGATCAGTTTTGACCTTCCAACAAACTATGTTGAAGTTCCAAAAGCATTAATCAGGAAGACCAGAGCTAAGCTCAAGAAAGTCTTAGCGTTAAAGTCGGAAGACAACCATATAAGGTGAAGCTTAACACCAGAATTTGAAGCCACGGCTAACAGGACTCTCCATGAATTCTCTGCTCCAACTACAGCCAACATCCGTATAGGACCAACCATCAATGTTGGAGATAATGGATTTGAGCTTAAGCCAGCTCTCGTCAACATGGTGCAAGCCAATCAGTTTTGTGGAAAGGCACATGAAGATGCAAGTGCACATCTCCAACACTTCCTGGAGATCTATAGCACCTTCACCATTAAAGGAGTAACCCAGGATGCCATACTACTTCGCCTTTTCCCATTCTCACTCTTGGGGAAGGCAAAGAAGTGGTTCTACGCCAATAAAGATAGAAATACTACATGGGATAACTGCTCCACTACCTTTCTAGCAAAATTCTTTTCCACAGGCAAGACCAATGCTCTGTGTGAGAGAATCTCAAGCTTTCAGCAACAACAGATGAATCTATCCCTGAGGCATGGGAACGCTTTCAAGATTATATTGCGGAGTGTCCTCATCATGGGATGGAGAATTGGCTACTCAAGCAGACTTTCTATCATGGGCTGACTAATAGTTCCCGTGAGACAATGGAAGCTGCTGCTGAAGGTGCATTCCTGTCACTCACCATACTAGATGCAACAGCTCTTATGGAGAAGATGTCCTCCAACTAAGGTTGGAATGAAGAACGTGCTCAAACCCACAAGAGAGGTGGAGGTATACATCAACTCAAGGAAGTAGACATGTTGTCTGCCAAGATGGACCTACTGATGAAGAAGCTTGAAGATCGAGCCAATGAGAAGCAAGAAGTCATGCACATTCATAATTCCTGCATGACATGTGAAGTGTGTGGAAGCACTGGGCATGCAGGGAACAGTTGTCCTGAGACCTATGAGGATGTGAACTTTGTCAACAACAATTACTCTCGTCCTCAGCAGAATCAAAGATGGAACTAGCAACAAAGGCCAAACTACCAAGGAAACTACCAAGGTAACTATTAAGGAAATAATTTTAATAATTTCAATCAACCACCCTTGAGAATTAATTGCTGGTCAATCTAGACTTATGGAAGGATTATTTAAGAAGGTAGCTACCAATGATTAAATTCTAGAAAACATAAATAATAGAATGGATAGCTTTGCTTCTTCCATTAAGAACCAGCATAGCTTTAATAAAATGATAGAATCACAAATAGCTCAGCTGGCGGCTGTTGTTATTCCATTCGATAAAGGTAATATTCCGGGGCAACCGGAAGATCTAGAAACTGCAAATCTTGTCGATATTCACAATGCAGCTTACTACTACATAGAGCCATCGATGGGAAGGTGGATAGATTATACCTTACCTGAGAAGAAGAGCGATCCAGGAAGACCTATCATCCCCATCGCCATTGGACCTCATATTTTCCAAGAAGTTGTTTGTGACTTCGGAGCAAGTGTCAACATCATGCCTAAGGTAATCTATGATTGAATTAATGGAGATACTTTGTTGTACAAAAATATGCGTTTGTGGCTTCAAGATCAGTCACTCTGTTACCCCAAGGGAATTCTTGAATATACCATTATTCGAGTGGGACAATCATATGTCCCCGTAGACTTTGTTGTTTTGGAAACAGGAGGAGATGTAAGGGCACCCATGTAACACCTCTAGTGTTACGAGCTCACTTAGCACCTAGATTATGGCCTAAAAGAAATTATCAAATCGATTTCTTGGATGTTGGAGTCAAAACTCGCATAAAGGTGCTAATGAAAATCCCGACAAGGAAATAGACGGGTAGTTTTAATCATTTGGCATGAAAAACAATTTTTGTAAACAAAATGAAATATAACTTGTATTTAGTACTTAAATAAAAATTTGAAGTGCAAGTTAGTAGATGAGAATGCAACTTTTGTTTTAGTGAGTGGAAGTTGTTCAATAGTATATCTGATAGCTCAGAAATTGAATCCGAAATTTAAACTAGACCTTTCATGAATCGACAGGAAGTTGAAATTATAGTTAGGATGCTATTTTTTACTATTTATATTAAGCAAAATAGTAAAAGGGTGCTTAAGTATTTCGCTCCTATGGGTAGTATGTAGTATGGGCTAGGTCATGATATACATGTTAGTTGAAATCGACAAGGTTTAGACATTTTGAAAATTAAGGCAAAAGCGCTGGTGGATGTTAGTTCAAAACCGAAATCTATAGTTTTCTAGGTATGGAAAGGTAGTAGACAATGTGATCTTGGCATTTGATTTCTAACAAAAATGTTTAGACGCTAGCTGCATGTTTTGGTATTGTTGAATGCCTCTAAGTGAGCACTTGAGAATGGTATAGGTCGTAGTGGTGTTGGGTGTTACGTTGCTCTCTTAAAAATTGTTTGAACTTCGTGAGAACATGCTGCGGTCAGGCTATTGGCGCTCCA
The DNA here is from genome assembly GCF_019320115.1 of Miscanthus floridulus. Lineage (NCBI taxonomy): Eukaryota > Viridiplantae > Streptophyta > Magnoliopsida > Poales > Poaceae > Miscanthus > Miscanthus floridulus. The sequence continues at coordinate 43,572,948 of NC_089589.1, forward strand.
TTCATAAACCAGTTTTCAGCACGACGAACCCCAGTTGGCCTCTCACTATCTCCCTCTCTAGTTGTTCCTTGGACGTGGGGTTTGCTTTGCCAGCTAGGTGTTAGTATCGGTCCTAGGTTCGTAACTTTGGTTGAACCTCCACAGAGCTAAGTTTGAAGTTTAGCGCGCTCCAAAAATTGTGCAAGCATGTAGTTCAACCATTCGGACCTGGGGACGCGGTCACCACGCCTGGTGTCGTGCCATTGTGTGCTACATGCACTGCTGTCAGCGGCTGCTACCACGCGCTATGCCGCGCGTTGGCTAGCTTACCTCGTGGCCGTGACCGCTGCTTTGCTGGCCAGCTATGTGGCCATCAGCTGCCCACTGGGCTAGGTGTGGCCGTAGCCACTCTACATCATGCGTGGGTCATGGTGGAGCTGCGGGCGTCCTCACCCTATCATCGTGGTGGTCGCTCCACCCTTCGTCCCACCTACCGTGTTGTGCCTCGGCGTATGCCATTAGTGCCATGACTGATCGTGGCCCTGGGTACAGTGGCAATGTGATGCTCCACTACCTCGGCCTATTCACGCTAGCCAACATTGGTGTGCTGCGTGGGTCTTACCGCTCCATTCAAGCGCGTCATGCCAAGTCCCTTGGGCCATCACCGTACGCACATGTTCTTGCTACCACCTTCGTGTGGAGCTGCCCGTCTTAATCCGCTCACTCTCTCATAGGTGCACCCTCCATGGCATAACCACAGCTAGACCTCCGCCATTCCGCCCTCCAAATTTGCTTAGCTCAAAGCTTTCCAGTCCAATTCCTCATGTTGGTGGGTAGAATAGGAAGTTAGCTAGATGTCCCATTCTTGTTGAGCTCAGCCATGGTCTTTTGGTGGCCAATTTTGGGTTTTCCTCGCCGCCGGTCATTCCACCGCTGTGGGATGGCACGTTTGGGGGTAAGGCATTATGCTTGGTTTTAGTTCGATTCAATCTAGATATAGGCTCATCTTGATACTCTTGTGTCGGTGCTCGCCTTAGCTTCGCCTGGGATGCCGCCAGTGATGGTTTTCTGAGTAAATCCTCCTACAAACACATATTCACCAAAACTTGTGGAATTTATTAGTTTAAACCCCTAGACCTATGTTGGTGATCCTTTTTATGCATTTATATAAGTTAAATTGATGGTTTATGATGAACATTAACTACCGTCAACATTGATGAACTCCGTTTTCATGATGGAGCTTGACAAATTCATTGTTGTCTTCATCGATGATATCCTTATATATTCCAAAAACTAGGAAGAACATGTGAAACATTTACGTATCGTTCTAAGCCGTCTGAGAGAACACCAGTTATATGCCAAGTTTAGCAAGTGTGAGTTCTGGCTTGACGAGGTGCCATTCCTTAGGCATGTTCTATCTATCGAGGGTGTTGTTGTAGACCCTGGCAAAGTGAGAGATATCCTTAGTTGGAAACCACTGATCTTTGTGCATCAAGTTCGTAGTTTTCTGGGAATGGTAGGATATTATCATCGTTTCACCCCTGACTTCTCCAAAATATCCAAGCCTATCACTAAGTTGCTAAAGAACCAAACCAAGTTTGTTTGGTCGCCTGAATGTAATGAAGCCTTTGAAACTTTGAAGAAGCTTCTGACCACTGCTCCCATTCTCGCTCAACCGGACATTGAAAAGCCATTTGATGTGTACTGTGATGCCTCTGGTATTGGTATTGGTATTGGGTGTGTACTAATGCAAGAAGGCCAGGTTATTGCATATGCTTCTAGACAGCTCAAGCATCATGAAGAGCATTATCCTATTCATGATTTGGAGTTAGCCATCAAGCACTCAAGATCTAGCATCACTATTTGCTGGGTAGCAGTTGTCATATCTATATTGATCACAAAAGTTTGAAGTACATCTTTACTCAGTTTGAGTTGAATATGCGATAGAGAAAATTGTTAGAATTGATCAAAGATTATGATTTGGATGTCCATTGTCATCCGGATAAAGCTAAAGTTGTTGCAAATGCACTCAGTCATAAGTCTCATTACAACTGTCTTACAGCAAAGCTAATGGATAGAACTTTGTGTCAAGAGATGGAGAAGCTGAATCTAGAGATTGTTTAGCAAGGAACCTTAGCCAATATCATAGTTGAATCTGCTATTCAGAGTCAGATTGTTGTTGCTCAAAAAGGAAACAAAGGGATACCTCATATCAGAGAGAGAGTTATGATAGGAAAGGCCCCGTGTTTTTGGATTGATGATGAAGGATTTCTTTGGTTTAAAAATCATTTGGTAGTACCAAAAGTTCCTGAGTCTAAAGTAATAGATCCTCAATGAAGCTCACTTGTCTAGGTTCTCTATTCATCTAGGAAGTAACAAGATGTATCATGACCTAAAACAGAGATTCTGGTGGACCAAAATGAAGATAGAGATTGCTTAGTATGTTGCCAAGTGCGATACTTGTCAGCGAGTGAATGCCATCAATCTGAAATCCACGGGACCATTGCACCATTTGCTAGTTCCATCTTGGAAGTGGGATGACATCAACATGGACTTTATTGTTGGTCTACCCAAGACATCAAAGGGTTATGATTCTATTTGAGTCATTATCGATCGCCTCACAAAGTTAGCTCATTTTCTCCCAGTAAAAACCAAGCATTCCGCTGTAGCTTATGCCAAGTTGTATATCAATAGAATTATGAGTCATCATGGGGTACCAAAGACCATTATCTCTGATAGGGGTACACAATTTGTCTCCAAATTCTGGAAAGAGCTGCACAAAGCAATGGGTACTAAGCTCATCCACAATTCAGCTTATCATCCTCAGACCAGAGGATAGACTGAAAGAGTCAATTAGAATATGGAGGATATGTTGAGATTGTGTATTCTCACTTATTCAGCTAAGTGGGATGAGTGTCTACCTTTAGGAGAATTTTCTTACAACAACAGTTATTAAGAAAAAATTAAGATGGCACCTTTCGAGGCTCTTTATGGTCGAAGGTGTAGAACTCCGCTGAATTGGTCTGAACCTAGAGAAAGATGGTTCTTTGGCCTAGATATAGTGAAGGAAGATGAGGAAAAGGTTTGAATTATACAAGCTAATATGAAGGCACCGCAATCTCATCAGAAAAGTTATACTAATAGGAGACATCAACCCTTAGTATTCAAGGTGGGAGATCATGTCTATCTAAAAGTATCACCGATGAAAGGAGTTAACTGTTTTGGGGTCAGAGGCAAATTAGCACCTCGATATATTGGTCCATTCCAAATCCTAGAACGTTGTGGACCAGTAGCATATCATCTTGAGCTACCTAAATAGTTATCAGATGTGCATAATGTGTTTCATGTATCTCAGTTGAAGAAATGTCTTCGGGTGCCAGAATAGGCCATTGAGATTGAAGGAGTTGAACTCGAACCAGATTTGACGTATGCAGAATATCCTGTCAGAATCCTGGATTAGAAAGATCGAGTCACTCGCAATAGAACGATCAAGTTTTACATTGTCTAGTGGAACAAGCACTCAGAAGAGGAAGCTACATGGGAATCTGAGGAGTATCTGATGGAGAATCATCTGGATTTCCTTCCATCTACTTAGGTTGCTAACTCCTCTACAGTTGTAACCTTTCTTTTGAAAGTTGATGTAACTATTGTAAACCCCCCTTGTTGTTTTATGGAAACCTTGCTTGCAATATGTGTTTGACACATTTCCTTTTCCATTACTTAACCCTAGGCTTTAGGTGCTTTGTAATGTCGGGGCGAGATTTCTGTAAAGGGGGAAGAGCTATAACACCCCTGGTGTTAAGCATCACTAAAAACTGAATCATGTCATCATCATGCATAGTAAGCATGCAATTTAGCTAATCATGTCTTGCATTAACTAAAAACATTGTTATTTTGTAGGTTAAGCAATGCATTCTTGTGGTGGTTTGTGCTATAACCCAAAATTCTTATTAAGGTACTTGGTGACCTTATATTTTTTGAATTTCACAAAAATACTTGAAATCATACCCTAATGAACTTGGTAGTGTAAAGAGTGTACTTTTCTCTAGTATCAAGTATAGGGTATGGGTTCAAGTCCAACCCACTAAAAATTGAGCTCCAAATTTGAAATTGAAATTGAAGTTCAACACTTGATCATATTTGGCCAAGTATTGGATATCAATATTAATTTCAGTTTTGGGGAATTTATTAAAATGCTTTTTCAAAAATAACTTTGTTCAACCATTAGCATCACTTGTTAGTACAAAGTTTGTACTTTGAAATGGTGTTATTGGTTTAAGGGTTTGCTTGTTAACTAATCTTTAATTAATTCATCAAAGTAGCTACTCAACTTGTTTTGCAAAACCCTAACCCTGAATCTCTGTTTTCAGTTTCACCGTTTTTATGTACCTTCCTTCTTGATTCAAAATCTTGCAAACCAACAAGATTCAGATGTTGGTTCTTTCAGCTTTGTTGGAGAGTACGTGTAGGGGATCAACTTTCTTTCTTGGAGCTGATTAGGTTGCTACATGAAATCGTGAGATCTTGAGCTCTGAAGTTTGGCTGTCAGGCAGGAATAGTGGCCACTGGGGGAGCTGCTTGTCTGCTCATCGCCGACACCGGCCACCGCCCTAGCACCACTCAACCGCACAGAGGCACACAGCTATTTTGCATGGCAGTGGCAAGCTGCTGCTGGCTCATCTAGAAGCATCGCTGAGTCAACTTAAGCCAAGCCAGCCATCATCATCTTCTTCTTCCCTTCTCGCTCGTCGTCGACACCGCCTGCCCGCCTGTGCAAGTCGCCGCACCTACTTGCCCACCTCTCAATTACTCACGCGCATAGCTCCGCTTAACCCTCGCGCACCCCCCTATCACCATAGGAGTTGGCCACGCATGCTGATTCCACCGCGGTGGCTCGCCATCACCGCCGAGGTGCACCCTCACCGTGGCCAGCTACCTGTAGTTGTTCTCGCTCCTTTCTCTCTCTCATTCTGGGTTGCTTTTAGCACCATGTTGCTCACCATCCCTTTTGTTTGATCTGTGGAGCAGCAGACGCACCAGAACACCACCCTCATCGTCGGTCTGTGCCACCATAGTCGCCCACAACGACGATGATGCACCTCCGCCATGTCTCTGCGTCGATAGAGTTGCTCGCTTTGATCGTGGTGAGCTCCTAATAGTGTAGGTCATCTCAGTTTTACCTCTACCATGTCGGAGCAGTGATTTCACCGCCACGCCGCCATGCAGTCTGCCACCATGCCACCATGGTTGTGGTCGTGCTCAGCTCATGCCCTAGCTTGTTCATTTAATACCATAAATAGGTGTGCGGAAGGGTAGGGAGCTTGTTGGTGGTGGTCACATCACCGGTGACATCGTCGTCGGTGAGTGTGGGGTCACTCCTAGCCTCTCACCCTTGCTAGGAAGCACAAGGGGAGAGGCCAAGGGTTTCCCACAAGTGAATAACAAAGCGGTATGGTAAGGTCGAACGAACGAAGGAAGCGGGACCTAAGATGGTGGAAAAAGTTCAGATTAAATGCCCATAAATACGTCCGGGAAAGATCCCCCCTCCTCTTACACGAGCGCTTCGGGTATTTATAGACCATACCCGGGGACGCGGTTAAATTACACTAGGGTTAGTTCTTTAGAGGGCAAGTGTTATACAAATGTCAAGTGTACGGCAGTAATCTCCTTCTCTTGGCCAACCGCTCTGGGGCCCTACTACAGTCGGGATGGTCCCCTCCCGCAGCAATCGCCCACCTTCATAAGGTACCAGCGAGGGTATGTTCATCATTGTCACCCTCGCCTCCCTCTGGCCGTGCTCCTCCATCTCGGTTGACCTCCGAGCGCGTCACCTGATCACAAGAGGAAAACCCAATACACAAGAAACCCTCGCTGTGAGGGTCAATGTATCAGTGGGATAGGTTAGTTTGACTAGATGTGGGCCGAGGGCTAGGGGAGGAGCAGTGCCGAGGGAATTTCCCCCCAACAGTAGCCCCTCGAGGATCGGGCCCAGTGCGATGGGTCGGAGCAACATAAAAATTTGGGGAAGGGGCAGGTGAAGGTACTTAGGCTATGGCCCGACCTAGCGATGCCCCTTTTGCGCCGACCACTATTGGGCTTTTGCTGCTTTTATTTTATTTGGGATTTGATTGCGGTTTGGTCTGCTGCGCAATTATCGGAGGCCGTCTTCCCCCGTGACCCTTTTTCTCGGGATCTGTTGTGTTCGCCTATTTCCTGTTTTCTTAGGATGTGGGATGACCGCCTTCCTTTGATGCGGTCGATGGGTGCCTATAAATAGCTGCGGTAAATTTAGGGTTTTACATTGTTGGGTCTCTTGTTGCTAGCTACTTGCTGCTGCTATAATTGTTGAGTGAGGGTTGTTTTTTTGCGAGGGTTTGGGCTTTGCTGGCTTCTTCTGTCTCTTCGTGCTCGTTAAGGTACTTGTAGATTGTTTGTGCTTGGAGTCCTTTTTGGTTTAGTCCATGCTGATGTGTTTTTTGGCTGCTTTGCTTTGTAGCTTGATGTCTCGTGTAAAGAAAACTGTGAAGCCTGTTGATAGTTCGGAGGTCACTGACTCTGCCTCGGATGTTGCAGTGAGCTTCAAGTTTGGTATGTCGAGGGATACTCTGAGCGACTTGGATGAGTTTACGAAGGCTAGTTGGTTTGCTGAAGACCTTACGAGGCCATCTGAGGGAGAGGTTGTTCCCGACCCTCATGATGATGAGGTTGCTATTTACAAGGAGTTCTTCTTGGCTGGTTGAGGTTTCCACCGCATGCTCTTGTTGTTGGTGTACTGAAAAGGTTCAACCTTAAGTTTCTTCAGTTGAACTCCTCTAGCTTCATGAAGCTCAGTATTTATGTTTGGGGTTATAAGTCCTAGGGTGTTGAGCCAGATCTTGATGGCTTATTTTGACTTCATTGGGTCCACCCTCAGCGTCAGAAGGTGACTGTTGATGGTAAGCCTATGCATTTGCAGTTTGGTGTTTATACCTTCATCTATCGTCATGGAGCAAAGGTTCCTATTCAAGCTCAGAAAAACAAGTGGGCTTCACCTTGGATAGAAAATTGGTTCTATATCAGGATGGAAGGCGAGACTATTCTTTGTGGGAAGTTGATGTGGCTTGATAGTGTGACTACAAAGGGTATCATGACTGATGGTTGTGCAGCTACTATGGATGCGCTCAGGACTTTGTCGCGTCACCAGTGTGCATGCGACTTGGTTGAGGAGTTTATTTGTGCGAAGGTTTTGCCTTCGAGGGCTAATCAATCTTGGATCATGGCAAAGGATGATGAGAAGTACCAGGTGCGTGGTTTGAAGGATCTTGGCATGGATGTCAACCAAGCTTAGTCGAAGGTTCTCTGGAAGAGTAACACCCCGGCTGCTGGGGTTAAGGTTGTGTATAAGAAGGTTGCGGAGTCTGTGGAGGAACTCATCAGGGCTCTTGGTACCGCTGAGAATAAAGCATTCAAGATTGCCTTGGCTGGTCATTATCGTGTTAATCGGTACTTTGACTTGCTTGGGTTGATTTACCCGGATTGGCCGTTTGTGGAGTTAAAAGATGCCGAGGGTGCAAGAAGAGGAAGTGGGCCGAGGTGGGTGACAAGCTCATGAGTACGTCTAAGTGAGGTGGACATGGTCATGGGTGTGTGGGTGGATTCAAGGTTGATCGTGTTGTCATGGTGAAGGTGTGGCTTCGTTGGCTGCCTCACCTATGGTGGCGGCAGAGCCAGTGCTGCGATTTCGCTAGAGCCACGGCCGAGCATGGTTGGGGGGTTTACCTAGCCATAAAATGCCAAGTATTTCTGCCTGCCCATTCTTCAAGTAATCTCGGATGATGATGGTGATGATGAGGAAGAGAAAGGGGGAGCAAGGGCTTTGAGGAGGTGAAGGTTGATGGGTCCAGCTCCTCTAGCAGCAGCAGTGAGTCTATCATGAGTGGTGATGATGATGATGAAGACGATGAAGAGCACGACAAATCAGGTAACCCTTGGCCTGTTGGGTCTGAGGAGCTTGGGTTTTAGGGTTGCGGAGCTAAGGAAGAGAGGGAGATTGAGTCTCGCCCGACCGGATCTGGGTCGATGCCTCACCGTCACCGTGTGCATATCATGCAGGAGGGACACGAGGTTGCTACCGATGAAGATGATCCTGGAGCTGGTTTGGGAAAGCATGCCCTTGGTGAGGCTAGCCATAGTGGTTTGAGGAATTTTGTTGTCTCCTGCAGCGCTAATGAGCCAGAGATTGATCTTTTCACCATCTTGGACCTCTACGATTGCCATCTTGTTGGGACTGAAGAGGAGCATCGGTTCTTGGCGAGGACGTATCGCTGGATTTGCATGCCGGAGGTGGAGTTTTTGATGTCCCATGAGTCAGTGGATCATTTGACTAAGGATGTCGAGGTGGCTGGTGTTAGAGCCATTATGCTTGCTCGAGCTCCGCGTCGGTGCCATGGTCATATTGAGACTAGGCTGAAGGAGCAGGTAATGTCATTGGAGAAGGAGAAGGCTGATATGAGGGCAAGAAACCAGGAGCTGTCTAGGCAAGTTGAGTTGCTTGAGGCCTCGGTTGCGAGGATTAAAGCTTTGGTTCAAGAAGCAGAGGTGTGTTTGAGTCATAATGTTGACCTTCACGTGGAGCTAAAAAGAAAGGACGAGGATCTAAAGAGGGCTAAGGAGTTGGCGGAGGAGAATGCTAAAAAGCTAGAGGACTCGCGTGCCGCCTTGCTCACTTGTATGTAGGAGGCGAAGGTTGCCATTGATACCATCTTTGTTTAGGGCGGCGCAGAGTCAAGCGGGGTGTTGCCCGAAGCTGATCCTGCTGCGTTTACAGCATGGCTTCAGGCGAAGCTTGGCTAGTTTTCTCAATTGTTGGATAGTGTTGCTGATTTTGGAGCTTACAGGGCGACCCTTGCCATTGCGCGGTCATTCCAGGCCACTGGGTGCGATCATCTAAAGAAGCTTGGGCGGGTTAACCATAACTTTCCTAGTCTAGAGGATTTGCGGGGTGCTGCTAAGGACTGGCTTTGCAAGAATGTTGTCGCGTGCTTCTTGATGAAGTTTTGGATAGAAGGCAAGGGTTGGGCTCTGGCCTTTGACGAGGCGGCGGCTAGCACTCACGAGGTACATTGGTGCTTTAGCCTTGTTGTTTTTTTCTTCCTTTTCTATTTTTTATGTGGCTTATGATTTTGTACATTTTGATAGCTGACGCAGCCCTAGGACACTTTGACCTCCATGGCCGGGACTGGCGAGGTGGGAACTTGTTTGGCCAGCACGAGGGTCACGACGTCTGCTGTCGGTGAGGCGTCCACTAGTGAGGTCGCTGCTGGGGCTGGTCACAAAGGTGTTGAAGGAAGCCTTGGGACCGAGGAAGTATGAATTGGTGGTGTGCCAGCTACGGATGCAATGGATGTTGACACTACAGGGCAGGTTTGACTCGTGCGTGCGTCATAGTTAGTGGTGGAGATGTTTTGGGAAACAGTCAGAGTACCTCCTACGGGGGATTATTTTTGTTGGATGTTTAACTGTTACCTGTTGGTATTTCTTAAGGCATACAAAAATAATCCGCAAGTGCACGGAATTACCATTGTAGCATTTCACCCGAAATTGTTCAAGGTATCGTATTTTCCACAGGGAATGGAGGTAAATCTTCTAGCTAGTTCATCCAAGGACAACACAAGGGTAGAGTTGGTAGAAGGTAGAGAGGATTCCTATGATAAAGAGTCTAAGGATAGATAAACTCTACTTTCACTTGTTTACTTCAGGCACCGGAGCGCACCTGGTTTGCCAGGTGATACTGGCATGTAGCTCTATGTCGTATTCGAACGTGGGGGATTATGAAGGATGGACTGGGCTATCACCACCTGTCACCTACCCCTCAACCAGGGGATATGAGGCAAATGAAGGTAGCCTCTAGCCTAGACACCACGTCTACGCTATCGACTACTACTCTAGTGCTGTACAGGGTAATCCATCTTTATCGGGAGCCCTCTACTATAGTATCCACCGTGGGGATGGACAACGAACCCGCAAACAAGTAAGAGTAAGCTTAGCTAATCAAAAGACTTTCTACCCTAAGAATCATGAACACTTACTTAGCTTAAAGTATCTGTCGAGGTACTAAGCAAGTGCTCGCCGAGGTACAAGCTTGGGGAGAATACCGACAAGTCCGGCACTTCCCAAAACTCTCCCTCACATCTCTCCCTACTACTCAACTCAAGCTATTTATGGCCTAAGCCTTGGAGTGTTGCTCTTGCTTCTTGCTCCCTTCCTTATGGTGTTGTTGATATGAGGAGAGGGAGCCTCCTTTTATAGGTGAAGAGGAGGGGGGTCTTTGGAAAAGGCTCATACCCTCATGGAAGGCACCAAACTGACCTTAAACCGACGTCCTAGATGTGTTGAACCTGGACATCACCTACGGAACCGTCATAGGTAAGGCGGTGGGAGGAATCACGTGAAAGATGGGCCCGAGAGGCCCTAGTGGTGGTGCGGGCGCACCTGGGGTGCAGGCGCACCCCAACTAGGCCCAAATGGCCCCATCTTTAGTGGGTTGCTTCCTTTGGGCCTCTAGGTAAGTGGGCCTTCTTCCCCTAGGCTCATGTCGGGTGATGTTACGCCTTGTCCTATTGCGTATTTGGGTGTGTTTTCCTTGTTATTCCGACATGTCCTCCTATGAATGGTAAAACACCAAAACTTGTGGAAATCGTTAGTTCTAGAGCCCTATGTCTAAGTTTGGTGTCTGTTTGGATGGATTTTATATAAGTGTTGGCGGTTAAAAGTGTGAGTTAAGGACCGCCAACAAACTTAAGGGTTACAAAGCCAAAACCCTTGGAGCTCGATGAGAGAGATCACCGGCGGATGTATCGGGCAAGCGTTCTGGGGGGTGACTTGCCTTTGGTCCCCGCGGCGCCTGTTCTCTGGGGGCCGATTGTGGAGAGTCAAGGTTTGGAGGAAGGCAGAGGTTTAGAGGTTGTTGTGGATCATGTACTCGAATTTGTGGAAGATGTTGTGGGCGAGCTGGTAGATAGTGTACTTGAAGATGTAGTTTTGGAGAAGGCTAGGGGGGTTGCGTGCGAGGTATGCTTTGAGGAGGACGCTCCCGATGTCTGGGAGTTCCGCCACCAAGGGTCAGCTTGACAACTATTTTTTTAGTAAAATTGTCGTTGTGTTAGTTGTAATTGTTATGTATTGTTGGAAACCCATCGGGGTTTCCTGCTGTTTTAATCGTTACTTGATATTGTATGTTCTCTATTATTAAACCAGGGCGTGGTGTGATTTTGCTGATCTTTCGTTTTGTGTTTTGGCATGCGGCGATTTTCCTTTTGATGTTACTTTGGGCGAGGCTCGTTGTTTTTGTTTTGAAGCTTAACGCAGCGACGCCCCCCTTTTCTTTAGGCGAGGCACGCCGTTTTTATTTTGAAAGTTGGCGTGCAGCAACGTCCCCTTTTCTTTAGGCGAGGCTCGCCGTTTTTATTTTGAAAATTGGGGCGCAGCGACGCCCCCCTTTTCTTTAGGCGAGGCTCGCCGTTTTTATTTTGAAAGTTGGCACGCAGCGACGCCCCCCTTTTCTTTAGGCGTGGCACGCCGTTTTTATTTTGAAAGTTGGCGTGCAGCGACGCCCCCCCCCCCTTTCTTTAGGCGAGGCTCGCCGTTTTTATTTTGAAAATTGATGCGCAGCGATGCCCCCCCCCCCTTTTCTTTAGGCGAGGCTCGCCGTTTTTATTTTGAAAGTTGGCGCGCAGCGATGCCCCCCTTTTCTTTAGGTGGGGCTCGTTTGTTTTGTTTCTGAACTTAACGCGCGGCGATGTATGAATTTTAAAATAAACACTGTGGAAAATATCACATACTTTATTTTCAGAAGACGGAGGTTACAAAGCTTTTGACATTTCTAACCAACTGATTGCTAATGAAAAATTAGACTTTATCACCGACGATGGTTGCTGTTCTTGGGTGTTTGGCCACTTTTCCCAGTGGAAGATGATGTGAGCTTCTGGTATACTTGTGCCGATTTGGTGAGCTTCCTTTGAATTAGGCAAAAGAGGTCTCGGTTGATGCTGTCTTGGTTGGTCATGAAGGTCACAGGTTTCCTTCTTGTGGAGTTTGGACCTGTTGCGGCTGTGCCAAGCTCCAAGCTTGAGTTTCTCCTAGAGCGCCATCATGTTTTGGTTCTTAGCGAAGCTTCAATGGCGTGCGGCTGATTGTCCACTTGCTGTGGGGTGGGATTGAGACCCCTCCCCTTGAGGTGAGCAGTCCTGGTGCCAATGTTCTTGTCGACGTTGGCTTCTTTTAACCCTCGATCGAGTGTTGCTAGATATATGTGAGCTTTGTCACTCCTGTTGATGCTCGAGGGTTCCGATTGGTGCCGACCAACTTTCAGTGGCTGGTGTTGACGGTCCCTTCACTTCGAAGCTTGAGAGCTATGACGAGGGGGTACCCGGGGGGATGTTACGTTTTTTCTTACGGTATCCCCCGGGTGCCTTTTGTCCTGGGACTGTGCTGGCTGATTTCATGGATGAGGTTGCTCTAGCTGTCCCTAACATTACGTATGTTCTTGTCGTACCTTCGACTTATTTGCCAGGGGTATGGTCTGGTGGCTTTTTGGGTGAGGGTTTTCTTTTGCGAGGGTTTTTTGGTTGGCGAGGCATATTTGTCTGTGGAGGGTTTGTGAGCTGTGGCTTAAGCATAGAGTTGCTAATGATCATTTTGAGTGGTGTTGAGTTGGTATTTATAGCATTGATGGGTCACGGTTTTGGTGAGCGTGGTGGGGTGTCTTTAATGCTGGGTGAGTTGTTTGGCACTTTATGGCGCATTTATTCTCATCGATTCATTTCCTGGGATTTTGATAAGAGCAGCCACTCGTTGATTTATGATTGTACTTTTGTTGATAGAGTTGGTGAGTGAAGTTAATGCTATTTTTGGTTTTTGGTGGTGATGGGTTTTTTTTGTTTCACTTGGTTCAGACCTATAGATGGACACGGATGTGTGTGCCCCTGATGAGTTTGGCGAGGATGCCTGTTTGGTTTGGCTTTGGTGAGCTCTTTGGCGTTGCGTTTTGGGAGCTCATTTGCCCTTGGTCTTGTGAATGGTAGGGTTTTGTTTTGTGAGCCCCTAGCATTTTTGTGAGGGTGCTTATTTGTTTTGACCTCCGCGCCCATCATTTGTCTTAAGGATGGGTGAGGTTTTCTTTTTGAGCCCCTGGCGTTTATGCGAGGGTGCTCGTTACTGTGACCTCCATGCCTGCCCTTTGTCTTAAGGACGAGTGGGGTTTGCTTTTTGAGCCCCTGCATTTTGCGAGGGTGCTCATTTTTGTGACCTCTACGCCCACCCTTTGTCTGGGTGCTCAATTTTTGTGACCTCCATGCCCGCCCTTTGTCTTAAGGACAGGTGGGGTTTGCTTCTTGAGCCCCTGGAGTTTTGCAAGGGTGGTCGTTTTTGTGACCTCCACGCCCACCCTTCGTCTTAAGGATGGGTGGAGTTTGCTTTTTGAGAATTTGAGGAATGTTTTGTATCAAGCGGAGGTTAGGTCAGGGAGCCCTACTTGTTACAAATCTTTACCTATACTTTGCGGTGATGAGGGTGGGTCGGCCTTGGGCCACCCGTTTTGGTGGAGGTTGGAGTTTCGGGGAATACATATTACATTAAAGGGTAGAGCAACTACCTCGTTAAAAAACCTTGCGCCCCTTCGCAAGAAAAAAGAGTGTAGTGCCGAGTTCTTTTTTTACATCTTTGAATGGAAAAAAGGGAAAATTACATAGTGTGAATGCGCACTAAGGCGTCGCTAAGGGTAGTACATGCGGAGGTCGTTGATGTTCCATGTGTGTGGAAGCTTGTTGCCCACACTATCTTGGAGATTATATGCTCCAGGTCTGGTTGTTTGAGTGGCTAAGTTTGGGCCGAGCCATTTTGGTTGAAGCATGCCTGCCATTTTGGCATTTTGTTTTCTGATGAGGGCCATGTCTCCGGAGTTGACTTCACGAGGGTTCACCTTCATGTTTCTCCATCGGGTGGTCTCAGTTTTATATATGCAGAGGTTCTTGACTGCTTGGCATCTGAGTTCTTCTACGATGTCTTTTATCAGCTGCTCTTCATCCTGAGTGGTTGTCCTGCCTTTTGCGAAGGTAACTCTTGGTGACTTGTGGATAATTTCTTCTGGCAAGACAGCTTCTTCGCCGAAGAGGAGTTTGAAGGGTGTGAATTTTGTTGCCCTCGACTCGGAGGCATTGTGTGACCAAATGACTGAGGTGAGCTCCTCAGCCCATTTTCCCTTGGGTCTGACGTGCAATCTTCAGGAGACGCCTTGGAGAACTATGTTGTTCACTCTTTTGATGAGGCCATTTGATTGAGGGTGTCTTACTGAGGTGAAGCACAGTTTCATTCCTATCTGCTCTTTGAATACTTTGCTGTCAAATTGGGTTCCATTGTCCACTGTGAATTCTCTTGGCAAACCAAAGTGGTATATGATTTGTTGCCAGAAGAATTTTTTGACAGCATGTGAGGTTATTGTAGCTAGTGGCTTTGCTTCTATCCATTTGGTGAAGTACTTGGCGGCGACCACCGTATAGCGGAGGTTTCCTGGAGCTGTTGGCAATGGTTCGACTAGATCCATTGCCCATCGCTGGAGAGGCCATGTTGGGCATATTAGGGTGGTTTGAGCCCCTGGTCTGTTTGAGTGTGTTGCTGAGAGATGGCAACCTTCGCAATGCTGCACTAGCGAGGTTGTGTCGTTGATTGTTGTTGGCTAGTAGAACCCTTGTCTGAACGTTTTCCCAACTAAAGCCCTAGGTCCATTGTGGGAACCGCATGAACCCTCGTGTATCTCCTTAAACAGTTGCCTTCCCTTGCTGGATGCGACACACTTGAGTAGTGGTGCAGTTACGCTGGCCTTCTATAGTTCACCATTGATGATTCTGTACCCTCGTGCCCTTTGTTGCATCCTCTTTTCTTCCTCTTTGGTTTCTGGTTCATGATAACCTTTGAGATAAGCCATTATGGGTGCTCTCCAATCTTCGTTGTGTATTGCGTTGATGAGCTTTGGTGCTTTTATGTTTACTTCTACCGAGGGTTTACTGATGACTTCATACAAAACATCTGAGGGTAAGGTGATGCCCTAAGCTATGGCTTTTGCTAGTTTGTTAGCTTCGCTGTTCTCTGATCTTGAGAATGGTTTGGTGGTGATTCCAGGGAAGAAACCCTCGATCTTGTGGACTGTGTGTAGGTACTTTTGTAACTCAGGATCTCTGGCTTTGAAGCTTTTCTCAATGTGGTCGGAGATGACCTGGGAGTCAGTTTTGATGATTGCTCGCCTTGCTGAGAGTGCACAGAGCTTTGATACAGCTAGTATGATTGCTTCGTATTCTATGTTATTGTTTGTGCATTGGAACTCTAGCCTCGCTGCATATCTGAGTTTGATGCCAAATGATGAGGTTAGGATTGCCGCTATTTTGGCTCCTGCTGATCCCTATGCTCCATCTGTGTGCACTGTCCAAATTAGTTCTGTAACTTCTGCTGCGTTGTGACTGTCGGGGCTCTAGTCTACCAAGAAGTCTATGAGGGCTTGGGATTTGATTGCGTTTCTCCCAATGAACAATATTGCAAAGTCATTGATTTTAGTGGCCCATTTTCCAATTCAACCTATGGCTTCTGGGTTCTTGAAGATGTTATCAAGCGGGAAGCTTGAGGCAACCGAAATCAAAAAAGTCATCTTCGAAACACGGAAGGTCCAAAGGATGGAAACCTTGCTCTAGATCTTCAAGTTCGAGCGAGGGTCTCCGGATTGGAGGTGTAGGTTTGGCCTCAGCTGAAGAGACTTCCTCGTGGCTTGGCTCGGGCTCTACACGGAGGGGTTCTTGCGAAGGAGTGTTCTCTAGAATGCGGTCTAAAAGAGCTTCTCCTTCCATCGTGGCTTTGTGTGTAAACGAACCTCTGGTAGCTATATCGAGCTGTAGGGCAAACTCCTTGCTAAGACCTAACCAGAAATGTTGTAGAAGCACATGGTTTGGTATAGACAAGTCTGGGCCAGAACATGTTAAAATTGAGAATCTATCCCAGGATGCACCTATGGTTTCCTTCTCTTTTTGTTGGAAGTTGAGGATCTCTTGTCATAGGGCAGCAATTCAGGATATAGGGAAGAACACGAGACACAATCTGTTCCTCAGTTCTTCCCAATCTCCGTTTACCTTCCCTATGTTGTGGGCGTACCATTGTTTCACCCTTTCATTAAGTCAGAAGGGAAACAACTTCCACCAAAGAGTTTCTTGTGACATGTCTGTTGGTATTTCTTAACGCATATAGAAATAATCCACAAGCGCATCGAATTACCATTGTAGCATTTCGCCTAGAAGTATTCAGGGTATCGTATTTTCCACAGGGAATGAAGGTAAATCTTCAAGCTAGTTCATCCAAGGACAACACAAGGGTAGAGTTGGTAGAAGGTAGAGAGGATTCCTATGGTTAAGAGTCTAAGGATAGATAAACCCTACTTTCACTTGCTTACTTTGGGCACTGGAGTGCACCTGGTCTACCAAGCGATACCGGCATACGGCTCTATGCCGTATCCAAACGTGGGGGGTCACAAGGGACAGACAGGGCTATCACCACCTACCGCCTACCACTCAACATGGGATATGATGCAAATGATGGTAGCCTCTAGCCTAGACATCACGTCTACGCTATCGACTACTACTCTAGCGCTGTAGAGGGTGATTCGTCTTTATCGGGAGCCCTCTACTAGAGTATCCACCACGGGGACGGATGACGATCCCACAAACAAGCAAGAGCAAAGCTTAACTAAACAAAAGACTTTATACCATAAGAACCACAAACACTTAGCGAAATATTCTATCAAGGTACAAGTGTTCGCTGAGGTACAAGCGGGGGAAGACTACCGATAAGCCGGGTGCTTCCCCGAACTCTCCCTCACATCTCTCCAACGACACAACTCTATATAGCTATGGCCTAAGCCTTGGAGTGTTGCTCTTGCTTCTTGCTCTCTTCCTTGTAGTGTTGTTGTATGAGGAGAGGGGAGGCCTCCATTAATAGGTGGAGAAGATGGGGTCATTTGGAAGATGCCTCATCCCCTCATGGAAGGTGCAAACATCCCTCAATATGCATTGAACCTGGCTGGGCACCTAAGGAACCGTCATTGCAAAGGCAACATCAACAAACCGACCAAAGCTAGGCCCGAGGCACGCCAGTAGTGGTGCGGGTGCACCAGGGGTGCGACCACACCCCAACTGGTCCCAAATGAGCCTAGGTTTGGCTGGTGACCTCCTGTGACCTTACAAAGTTTCACACTATTTAGAGCATGTTTGCTTTGCGTTTTGGGCCTTCTTCTCCACCTAATTGGGCCCTGATTTGCATGGTAAGTGGGCCTTCTCCCCTTAGGCTCATGTCGAGTGATGTTACGCCTTCTCCTATTGTGTATTTGGGCGTGTTTTCCTTGTTATTCCGACATGTCCTCCTATAAATGGATGAACCACCAAAACTCATGGAATTGATTAGTTATAAGCCCTAATTCTAAGTTTGGTGTCCATATTGGTTCATTTGATGTTATAGTTGGTGGTTAGAAATAGGAGTTAAGGAGCGCCAACAATGCCCGAAATGGTCAGGCAAGCATAGAGCTACTCTAACTCCCTTAAGTGGTGATAGGGGTTTTCATAATCTAACCCCAAGAAGGTCTGTCCCGAACCATGGCTATAAAGCCATGGTGGAGTTCGTAACTAGAAGCATTGATTGGCTTTGATGATTGTGGTGGTTCTACGAACTCGCCCTTAGGAGCAGAAAGGGTTTGGATGGTTGGTTGCTCCATTGGAAAAAGATTAAAAAGAAAAGAAAGGTGAAAACAAAAGGATACATGGGCGAACTAGGTTCGGAGATGATTACAACAACCATTCCCCAGCAATGGCACTAGAAATGCTTGTTGGTATTTCTTAGCATAAGCAAAAATGTCTACAAGCGCACGGAAGTACCGTAGTAGCACTTCACCCGGTGGTATTCAAGGTATCATATTTCCACAAGGAACGGAGGTGTAAGAAGTCTCTTAACTAGTTCTCCCAGAAAGTTAAGATGAAGAGTAACTCGGGTAGTGAGGTTCTTCTAAGGATAGAAACCTTAAGTGAAGATGACTATGTCGCTATAGACTTGCTTTGAGCACCAGAGATCACCTAGTCTGCCAAGCAATGTCGGCCTGTAGCTCTACACCGAACTAGAATGTGGGGCGTTACAAGGACGGACAGGGCTGTCACCACCTACCACCTACCCCTCAACTATGGGAAATGAGGCAAATGAAGGTAACTTCTAGCTTAGACACCACATCTACACTATTGGTTACTACTCTTGCGTTGGCCAGGAACTTCCATCTTTATTAGAAGTCCTCTACTAGAGTATCCGTCACAAAGACAGACAACGAACCTGCAAGCTTATAACAAACAAAGATAACTTGCTTAAGAGATCAATACCAAAGTTGAATAGGAACTTCTTACTCCAAGTAGAAAGTAGATCATAGAGGTACAAGTGTGGAGGAGGCAGTGATCCCGGTACTCCTTCCGCTAAGTGTACAAGTGTGCCGAGTACACTAGTGGAGGTAGCCGACAACTCCGGTACTTCTCCAACTCTTCACTCTCTCACTCCCTACGCTAATCTGGCTAGAAGCTAATGGAAAAGTTGTTTGCTCTTCTTCTTCTCTTTTAGTGTGTATGATCATGAATGAAGGGGAGGGTGGCCTCCTCCTTTTATAGCTCAAGAAGGACGGTTTGCGTAGTTATTTTAGGCAACCCCAACCGCAACCGACCTCAGGTGCATTGAATGTACCGCCACAAGGAGGATGGGCCTAGGCTAAGGCGGCAAGGGTGCAGGTGCACCCCTAGTGCCGCTGCACCTAGGCCTACATGCCTAGCCATCGCCTTTAGCAGGTGGGCTGCTGGCTAGGCCAAGAGTGCTGCCTCATGGGTTTTGTGCCCAAGTTGATCAGGTAGGTGGGCTTTTCTCTCATTCTTCTTTGTTTTGCTTGGGCCAAATCGTATGATGAGTGTTTTTCTTTTATATTTCTTCTCTTTTTGGCTCACTTGATGTGTTTTCATGCTTTCCTGCAAAACATGGGGAATTCACCAAAACTATGGAAATGGTTAGTTGAAAGTCCTATTTCTACATTTGGTTGTTTGTTTTGATGAAATTTATACAAGTGTTGGTGGTATAAAGTGTGAGTTAAGAACCGCCAACAATGATCTTGACATATGAACTAGCATATAGTTTCTATGTTATGAACTTAACATGTAGAACATTATGTTTAATCATTCATATAACTTATGTGATTAGAATTAGAACTAAGTTGAGGTGGCAGTTCATCGTTCCTTGGTGGTTTGCCCATATCCTATGCTTTTCGATCCGTAGGGTCAGAGTCCTGGCAGGATATGGGTAGTTTCTTTGTACATGGCCATGGTGTTCGGGTGCATGGGAACCTTCGGATGTGATGGTGCTCCATGGTTGAGGGGTAGGCGGTAGGTAGTGACAGTCCTATGCGTCCCTTATAATCCCCTATGTTCAGGTATTCGTATAGGAGTTCGTAAATTGCCTCATGAGGTTGCTAATAGACTAGTACTCGGAGGTCTCCCCATCCATCTTACACTTGGGTCTAGCTCTAACCTTGTATTTTGCATGATCATCAACTATTCTTTGCATTGCTATATTAGAACAAGCTTGCTCCACTTAGGAACATTCTTTTATACTTTATTTCACTTTTATCCTTGAGGTTGGCCCAAGTGTGTGTCACACTATCTTGAACTATACCTTGTTTACCCTTGCTATAAACTTTGGTTCACTATACAAACATGTCATTTTGTTCACATCCATACTAGACTCTTTACACCATGCCTTTCTTTAAGAAAATATAAATAACTATACCCTGAATACTTCTAGGTGAAATACTACAACGATAGATTGTGCGCTTGTGGATATTTTCTGTAATCATTAAGAACTATCATACTGGTGTTTCTTGGTGGCATTTCTAAGGTTTACTAAATCCTAGTGATGGTGCTAAGAAATACCAACAAGCATTTCTGGCACCGTTGCCGGGGGTGGATTCTATCTCATACTTGGTGATTGTGCTAAGAAATGCCAACAACGAGCAGAGTGAAGTCTTCATCAGCAAGTAGTACAAGAAAAGTTTTGACACCCTCCCATAGTTTTTGTAGTTCATCCATAAGAGGCTCCAAGAATAAATCAAAACCCTTTCCTAGAGAGGTTGGGCCTGGGATCAGTGGAGACAAAGCAATTCGATGGGTACACACTCCCATGGTGGCAGGTTCAGAGGTGTTACAAGAACTGGCCACATACTATATGTCGAGCTAAAGTTGCCAAATGGATTGAAACCATCTATGGCAATGGTAGGCCTCAAGTTCCTTGGATCATCTGCAAAAGTTTTGTGCTTACTATCAAAGTGTTGTCATGCTTCCCCGTCTGCTGGATGGCTCATTTCATCGGTATTCTTCTCTCGCATGGTCTCGTGCCATTCAACGTCCACTGCTGTTTGTCGTGAAGCAAAGATCCTCTGCAACCTTGGTATTAGTGGAAAATGTCTCAAAACCTTATGAGGAACCCACCTGCTACCATCTGCAACCTCCCATCTAGACTCTTTGCATTTTGGGCACACTTCCATTGACTCAAGATCACCTTGAAACAACACACAGTTGTTCTTGCACACATGGATAATTTCATAACCAAGTCCCAATTCTTGAATATATTTGCGTCCCTCCTCACATGATTTTGGTACGTTGCTCCCTAGGAATGCATCTGACAGCAGCACCAATAGTGCATCAAAATATTTGTTGCTAACTCGATAGTGGGACTTGATATAGAGCAACCTGACTAGGAAGGAGAATCTTAAGTAGATAGATCCAGAAGAAACTGATTGCTTCAAATTAGCCAACACTCTTTTAAACTTTGGCTCTCTTCCAGCCCGCTCTTCAGATGTCAACAGGTTTCTAACTAAATCATCAAAATTTAGGAACATGTTATCGTCATTGTCTCTTTGCAATCCAACCATCATGATGAGATCCATGCATATCTAATGGCTCTATAATGTCAGTACCTAAAGATTCTTCCCCATGATGAATCCATCTGGTGTATGTGGGTGACATTCCACTTACAAGTAAGTGATTGTACACATCCTGCCAAGTATGATCCACCTGGTTAAGACATTGTCGACATGGGCAAGGGATATTTTGCCCTAGGTATCATTGTTTAACCAACTTGGTGAACTCTTGAACTCCTATGGTGAACATTTCCGAGAATGGTAATCCATCAGTAATCCAAGTTCTGTCCATCTATTGTAGCAAAAGTATGCAAAGTTTGTTAGAGTTTAGACCACTGGGTGGACAATGGCAAAACTAGCATTAGAACAAAGCATACAGTGTTCCAGAGCACTAATCTGTGTATTTGTTCATATCATACTATGGGATAGTCAGGTTTTCTATTTTTGTGTGATAAAAGCATTGATTTCAATTGAAATTCGTACATAATAGCCTTTCTTTATGTGTACTTTACTTTATCGTGTACAGAAAATATAGTCCTATAATCTCAGAAGAAGGTACTATCGATGCGGGACCCACAGGATACCCCGCAAGGTAGAAAGAAGATCTAGTCCAACTAGGATTCTTCCCATATAATCGTAGTAGTAGAACTATTAGGTAATCCTATTAGGAAATCTCATTGTAAACCGACTAGGACTCTGGCCTCCTGACTATATAAAGGAGGGCAGGGCTCCTGAGAGAAGGACGATTGTACAACAAAAACACTTGACAATCAATCCAACGCAAAGGCTAAGGCCGACTGGACGTAAGGTTATTACTCGATCTACGATCGAGGGCCTGAACTAGGATAAATTGGCTATCTCTTGCATAAACCATCGAGTTCGACATACGCCGAACCCCGAACATACTGCCCTGGGTACCCCCATGGCAGGCTATCGGTGGTGAAACATCGACAGCTGGCGCGCCAGGTAGGGGCTTTCGGCGACTTTGCTTCCGAGAGCTCGATGGACCTCGACAACATGATTTTCCCGACGGGATCAACTTTCATCTTCGGCTCATGGATCTGCGAGGCAGACAACAACGGCAAGCTTCAAAGCCATCTCCTCGAAGATTTAGATCATCTAAAAGAAGTTCCTATTCCAACAACTACAACGGATCAGCTCACTAGAAGATTTGCGCAGCTCATAGTATCCGAATCAAATCGGATTTCACGACCACTCGTATCTGATTCGAATTCAAGCTCCAAGGCGAAGTTTTATCCGAGTGCTTTCAAGAAACCGAGTTCTTTTTTGGCAAGATTCCGGAGCACAACCCAAAACAACTCGGATTACCCCCAGAATTCTCTCAAGGAGTCGAGTTCTTCTCCATTTGGGCTCGACAACATGGCAAAATCCTATCAAGGACAGGTCGAAAGATTTTTCAATCCAAGATTCGAGATACCACTGACAGGAGCTCAGGAGGGCCTCGTGCTAACGATAACATCGCAGGACTGTATCATCCACTGGCCGGATTCCATTCCTGAAGGTAGCGGAACCCAACTAGTCGGCACGACAACAACAGCTATTTTACCTTACCAAGAAGGAGACTCGATCTACGACACCGAGGCATCCACTAAAGTTATCAGCGACTCCGACAGTATGAAAACTAACGCTAATAACAGAATGACTCATGCGCGAGAAGTGTTCATGGTTCGATCCCCCGGAAGCACTCGATGTCAGATCATCAGATGAATCAGAATCCAACATATCACCCTTTGCCTAGGGCTACGACAGAGAAACAGATAGTCAGAAACAAGCTAGAGAAAGAAAAAACAAGTTGAAGCAAGGGCGCCAACACCATGCTAGGCAGCGCAGGGAAGCTTGGACCAGATACGAGTCAGAATTGGCTGAGTATGACAAAAGAAAATCACAACGAGAAGTCGAAGGGAGACGCACGGTGAATACGCCTTACGATAAGATTCGAGAAGCATTAGAAGAACTCGGAGCAACTTCGCATCCTGGTGAGAAGTATGAACAGCTCCAGGACTTGCTCCGATCGACAATCCCAAGAACGCATGAAGAGAAAGCTCGATAAAGACTACCCGCCAGATCAACAACCCACCGGCAAGAAGATCAAAATCAAAGGAAATCCGCCTTCGAAAGACTTGGGCCGGGTGGAAGCCATGACGGAGGAAGTAGGAAGGAACATAATCAAGGCCACCGATTTGAACAACTAAGGAAGACTAGGAGCAGGGTTCCTACCTAGACAACCTCGCAAAATTGTTCCCATCAGAATGACAGTTGGCCAGAGGAAGGCGCCGAATCTGAATTCAAAGAAACCAAGGCACACGACAGGTTCCCCTGCTTCGCGAACAGGCTCGCATTGGTGCGATTACCTCACAAATTCAAACCATCTAATCACTCCAAGTATGATGGCAAAACCGAACCAAAACAATGGCTCAGAATATATTCACAATCGATTGAACTAGCCGGAGGAGACGACGATATCAAAGCCCTTTTCTTCCCCATGGCACTGGAGGCCATGCCCCTCCAATGGTTCGATAAACTAAATCCAGGATCTATCAGAAATTGGGAGGATTTGCAGAGAGCTTTTTGTGAGAATTTTGCAGGAATCATTACACACCCAATCACTCATGCAGAACTAAAAGGACTCAAGCAAAAGGGAGGTGAAAGTCTCAGAAACTATTATCGACGATTCGACGAACTACGAGCTCAAGTGCATGACATAACCGAACGAGAAGTAATTGAAGCTTTTTCTCACGGAACCATGGCTAGATGGCAATTTCAAGACTTCTGCAAAGAAAATCCGAGAAACAATGAAGAATTCAGACGTACAGTAGAAAAG
Organism: Miscanthus floridulus; assembly: GCF_019320115.1. Classification (NCBI taxonomy): domain Eukaryota; kingdom Viridiplantae; phylum Streptophyta; class Magnoliopsida; order Poales; family Poaceae; genus Miscanthus; species Miscanthus floridulus. The sequence goes on from NC_089589.1 coordinate 43,596,767, forward strand.
ATGATTACTGCAGAAGAAAAAACACGAGAGAGGTTCCCGGACAGAAGCAACCAAGACAACCTGGACAAGCAAAGTCAACGAAATAGCAGACATCAAGAAAGAAAACGTAGACCAGACAATACTGTGGCAATGGCCGACAAATCAAAGAAATTTCCCAAACCAAGAAGATATGATGACATTGAAAACATACGTTGCCCATTGCACCCTAGTGGGAGGCACACTATCGGAAATTGCTACACTTTCAATGATCGATACACAAGAAAAGATAGTAAGGAAAACACTAAAGAGGACAATCAGAAAAGAGAAGAAGACAACCACGAGGACAAAGGATTCCAAAAACCTAGGGGAACGGTAGCAGTGATTTTCTCAGGGGCTCCGGATTGCAGAAGCAAACATCAAGAAAAACTAGCACTACGGACCATTATGACAGCAGAACCGGCTACACCAAGATACCTCAATTGGTCACAGTATCCTATCCAATTTACCAGAGAAGACCAATGGACTAGCGTGGGAAACGCAGGCCATTATCCATTGGTTCTGGATCCGACTATTGCTGGTATGACCGTCACCAAAGTACTAATCGATGGAGGAGCTGGGCTTAACATCATCTTTTCGGAAACTCTAAGGAAAATGGGACTACAACTCGCCGGGATGATTACGCCAACAAGCACACCTTTTTACAGAATAGTACCCGGCAAAGCAGCCATGCCACTCGGACAAATTACTTTACCTGTTACCTTTGGAACTCCTTCAAACTACCGAACAGAGTTTATCAAATTTGAAGTCGCCGACTTCGATTCATCATATCATGCAATCCTCAGACGTCCAGCACTGGCCAAATTCATGGCAATACCACATTACCCGTACTTACTACTTAAGATGCCAGGACCCAACGGTATACTTTCCCTTCGAAGCAATTTAAAGCGCGCTTTTGACTGCGACGTTCAGGCGATCCAGATTGCAGCTAAAGCGCAAGCCAACAATGGAAGAAAAGAAATCGCAATCGCTGCAGAAACAAGCCAAGAAGAATTAGAAATACCGGCTAAAAAGCCCAGCATCATCGCACCACCAAAAGAAGCCGACGTCAAGCAAATCGACTTAGGCACAGGCGATACCTCCAAGACAGCAACTATCAGTGCTCACCTCTCGGCAAAATAGGAACTCGCGCTCACCAACTTTCTTCGGGACAACAAAGATATCTTCACTTGGAAGCCAGCCGACATGCCAGGAGTCCCAAGGGAGTTGGCTGAGCACAGAATTGATGTTAACAAAAGCTCCAAACCAGTAAAACAATGGCTACGACGATTCTCACCCGACAAGAAGGCAGCAATTAAAAAGGAAATAACAAAACTAATGGCAGCCAGATTCATCAAGGAGATCCTACATCCAGATTGGCTAGCAAACCCGGTCCTTGTACAGAAGAAAAACACGGACGAGTGGCGTATGTGCGTCGATTACACGGATCTCAACAAACATTGCCCAAAAGATCCGTTCGGGCTACCATGCATTGACTAGATAGTTAACTCAATAGCAGGATCTGCGTTATTATCTTTTCTCGATTGCTATTTAGGATATCACCAGATCGCACTAAAAGAAGACCAGAGCAAGACATCTTTCATCACCCCGTTTGGTGCCTACTGCTACAAGACCATGTCATTTGGACTAAAGAACGCTGGTGCCACGTACCAAAGAGCTATCCAGACTTGCCTTGGGAATCAAATTGGTGAAAATGTGGAGGCATACGTGGACGATGTGGTGGTAAAAACAAAGAACCCAGACACTCTAATTGAAGATTTAAAGCAAACCTTCGAAAACTTGAAGAAATGGAAATGGAAATTGAACCCAAATAAATGTGTATTTGGAGTTCCCTCAGGACAACTACTTGGATTTTTGGTCAGTCAGCGTGGGATCGAAGCCAGCACCAAGCAAATTCGAGCTATAACAGAAATGGGCCCACCTAGAAGTGTCAAAGATGTGCAGAAACTAACAGGATGTATGGCAGCCCTCAACCGTTTCATATCAAGACTCGACGAAAAAGGGTTACCTTTCTTTAAACTACTAAAGAAAACAGACAAGTTTGAGTGGACAATAGAGGCCGACGAAGCTTTCAAAAAACTTAAAGAATACCTCACTTCATCACCTATCCTAACACCTCCAAAGAAAGATGAAGATATGATGCTATATATTGCGGCAACTCCTACCGTAATCAGCACAGCAATAGTCATAGAAAGAGAAGAACAAGGGCGCGTGTATAAAGTGCAACGTCTAGTATACTACATCAGCAAAGTACTGACAGAATCCAAAATCCGGTACCCGCATGTACAAAAACTACTCTACGCCCTACTCATTACCTCATGGAAACTTCGCCACTATTTCGAAAGCCACAAGATTACCGTAGTGACAGATTTTCCACTCGGAGACATCCTACACAATAAAGACGCCACAGGGCGCATATCCAAATGGGCAGTTGAAATTGGAGCTCTTGACATCAATTTCACCCCACGGAAAGCAATCAAATCTCAAGCCCTCGCCGATTTCGTGGCCAAATGGACAGAGATTCAACAGCCCTTATCAGATACAATCCTCGACCACTGGAAGATGTACTTTGACGGATCACTCAAACTAGGCAGGGCCGGTGCAGGCGTTCTCCTCATTTCTCCAGAAGGAAAACAACTCAAGTACGTCCTTCAGATATTATGGCAAGCTACAAATAATGAAGCAGAATATGAAGCCCTCATCCACGGGCTACGAGTCGCGATTACCCTCGGAATAAAAAGATTACTCGTATACGGCGATTCAGCAGTGGTCATCAACCAAGTCAACAAAGATTGGGACTGCACCAAAGAAAACATGGGTGCTTATTGTGCTGAAATACGGAAACTTGAAAAACACTTCCAAGGACTAGAAATTTTACACGTCCTACGCGATTCCAACATTGCAGTAGATGTCCTTGCCAAGCTCGGATCAGACAGAGCAAAGGTTCCACCCGGCGTATTCATAGAAGAGTTATCAGTTCCCTCTATCAAACAACCCGGTGAAACAACACATGAAATTCAGGCTAAAGGCGTTCAGATCTTGATAATCAACACTTCATGGACCCAGGTTTTCATCGACTATATCAAAGAAAACAAATTACCAGCAGATAAGGTAGAAGCCACCCAAGTTGTTCGCAGAAGCAAAAACTACGTTCTAGTAGGAGATAAACTTTACAGAAGAGCAGCGTCATCAGGAGTACTCCTAAAATGTGTCTCATTTGAAGAAGGTAAAGAGATCCTAGACGAAATACACTCAGGTTGCTGTGGAAATCATGCCGCTTCAAGGACACTGGTTGGCAAAGCATTTCGCACCGGATTCTACTGGCCAACCGCTTTGAAAGACGCAGAAGAGCTTGTCAGAAAATGCAAAAGTTGCCAAATGTTTGCAAGACAAGCCCATGTACCAGCTCACAATCTTATCTGCATCCCACCCGCTTGGCCTTTTTCCTGCTGGGGGCTAGATCAAGTAGGACCCCTGAAAAAAGCAAAAGGCGGCTTCGAGTACATCTTTGTAGCAATCGACAAGTTCACCAAGTGGATTGAATACAAACCACTCGCGAAATACAGCGCAACCAAAGCAGTCGAGTTCATCCAAGACATTATGCACCGCTTCGGCATGCCCAATCGAATCATCACAGATCTACGCTCCCCCTTCACAACTACAGAATTCAAGAGCTGGGCACAAGACTGTGGTTTCAGTATAGACTATGCATCTGTTGCACATCCAGAAGCCAATGGACAAGTAGAAAGGGCTAATGGACTCATACTAGCTGGATTAAAACCAAGGTTATACAAAGAACTAGTGGACTATGGGTCCAAATGGATTGAAGAATTACCGAAAGTAATATGGGGGCTACGAACTCAAATAAGTAGAGCAACAGGCCACTCACCCTTCTTCCTAGTTTACGGGTCAGAGGCCGTACTACCTGCCGACTTGATCTAGACATCCCCAAAAATAGAATAATATGATGAAGGAGAAGCAGAACACACAAGAAGATTAGATCTCGACAGCTCAGAAGAAGTCAGAATAAACGCTACCCTCCAATCAGCCAGATACCTACAAGGTTTAAGACGGCACTACAACAAGAGTACCCAACCTCGATCACTACAAGTTGGAGACTTAGTGCTAAGAAGGATACAAAAGACTGATGGACGACATAAGCTACTCAGTCCATGGGAAGGCCCGTTTATTGTCACAAAAGTCACCGGACCAGGCACATACAAGTTAATAACCGAAGATGGAAAAGAAGTCAGCAATACATGGCACATCAGCCAGCTAAGAAGATTCTACGCGTAAAAACAGCTCAAGAAAAAACAGATATGCAAGCCACAAGGGACCTACGTTCACAATCAACGAAAGACAATACTCTTCAACAACATATGTATTAGTTTATACTCATGATCAATAAAGATGATATTCATCCACAGCATGTCTTGTCATGACTTCCAATGAGTTTTTTTCACGAAACAAAAAGCAAAATGGCTGAAAACATGCTTGAGCATTCCGGCCGAGAGCAAAATAGCTGAAAAAACGCTTGAGCTCGCCGATGAGGGTAGCTAAAAGCTAACACCCGAAACAAAAAGCAAAATGGCTGAAAACATGCCTGAGCATTCCGGCCAAGAGCAAAATAGCTAAAAAACGCTTGAGCTCGCCGATGAGGGTAGCTAAAAGCTAACACCCGAAACAAAAAGCAAAATGGCTGAAAACATGCCTGAGCATTCCGGCCGAGAGCAAAATAGCTGAAAAAACGCTTGAGCCCGCCGATGAGGGTAGCTAAAAGCTAACACCCGAAACAAAAAGCAAAATGGCTGAAAACATGCCTGAGCATTCCGGCCGAGAGCAAAATAGCTGAAAAACGCTTGAGCCCGCCGATGAGGGTAGCTAAAAGCTAACACCCGAAACAAAAAGCAAAATGGCTGAAAACATGCCTGAGCATTCCGGCCGAGAGCAAAATAGCTGAAAAAATGCTTGAGCCCGCTGATGAGGGTAGCTAAAAGCTAACACCCAAAACAAAAAGCAAAATGGCTGAAAACATGCCTGAGCATCCCAGCCAAGAGCAAAATAGCTGAAAAAATGCTTGAACTCGCCGATGAGGGTAGCTAAAAGCTAACAAAAAGCAAATTGGCTAAGTCGACCGAAATTTTAACGTCAAAAGACCCTCCAGCACTTCATTCTGAAAAGCAAGAGGCTCGGGGGCTACATCCAGATAGGAATACTTTTTCCTCAGAAAAGCACAAGCGCCACTCAAGAAAGCACTCGGATGCCGAAGTTTGTTGAGGCAACATTCTATACCAAGTCGTTTTACATAGCGCAGGCGAAAGGTTGTTAACGCAAAGACCTACATCCAACAAGTCATAGCACGGACAAAGCACTCGACGGACAAGTCATAGCACGGATCACAAAGTACTCGACAAATCGAGGGGCCTCGTCAGAATAACGCACAGAGTTGTCTTACGGAGCAGAGACGGGAACAAGACAAGGTACTCAGCAAGTCAAGTAACTTCAACCGCACCCAGGCAAAGAATACATCGACAAAAATAAAGAATCTTCATTTAAAAAGAAGTGTAATATTACAAGAGGACGCTCAATCGAGTCAGGCGTTGTCATCAGAAAGGGAAATATCAATATTTAGACTATCTACAACCCTACTGGCTAGATCTTCAACCTCGGGCTCCATCCTTTCAATGGCGTCAAGATATTCTTGGCTTTCAGCTTCTTCTGCTATCTTGGAGAGAGGCGCTTCTGGAGCAAGGACCCGGACCTGGGCCAGCACATTCTTGGTACATACTTGGGCACACCTCTTCGCGAACTCTTGGAAACGAGTCAGAATCTGGGGAATGAACTGCGCCCAAGATTGCCCGTCATCCGCTGGAGTCCGGAGGACATCGGCTACCGAACGAAAAGATTTCCACAAAGCATTCCAATTCTCGGTAGCCGTCGCCAGCTTCCCGGACAAGCCTTCAATGGTTTTCTGGGCCTGCACAAGATCTCTGTCAACTCCACGCCTAATCAGCCTAGCAAGGGCGAGTTCTTCCTCAGCATGAGTAATTACCTCCTCAGCTCTATTATGACTAGAACGGACAAGGGCCCTCATTTCATCAATACTCTCCGAGAGCTTCTGCTTCTCAACTCGGAGAGCTAGACAGAACACCCAAGAACAAGTCAGCGGAAAAAGAAGTCAAAATACAAGAAGAAACAGGCAGAACCCGCGGCACCTTTGCATTCATTCTTCGTAGACTCCACCGCAGCATCTCTCTGTTTCTCCGTCACCACTACCCGGGCGCGAAGGGCTTTCTCCTCCTTTTGGTGCATTTGACGCTCCGTCTCCAACTCAACCCGGAGAAGGTCAAGATCGGCTTTCAGAGCGTCCACCTCCGAAGACAACTTCCTCTCATTTTCAGATGAGAAAAAGAAGCCAGAATGATCACGAGAGAAAGACTGAGCAAAAAGAAGCAAAGAGAAACAAAGCGTAAGGATAGAAGAAAAAACAAGCATACAAAAGAGGAGCAGCAGTAAAACCTACCTGGAGCTTTTCACCAAAAGAAGTCACGAGGGTCGACAAGCTCCCCCTGGCTACGGTCAGCTCCGATAACCGATGAGTGGCATCGAACTATTGCACCATGTCACCGGAAAAAGGAGGGGCCGCCGGAGACAAGAGAAGGGGAAGGAGAGGCCGGCTGGGGCGAAGGAGGAATGACCAAAGCGACCTCCAGGGAAGCCGGAGCCAAACCCTCAGAAGAACCCGGCGCGATGGCCACAGTTACCTCCGGAGCGACCAAGTCCGCAACTCCGCCAGGTAGCTCTGAAGCCCCCGCGGCGACTTCATCAACACAATGTTGTGAGTCCCGAGGCTCGGAACTCGTTGGCACGGCGGGAGGCAGAGAAGAAGTCGATGAAGAAATTAGAGAAGACGAAACACTGAAAAGTGATAAAAGGAAGCACCAATAAGAACCAGAAGAAGATAAAAGCCAAAAAGATAAAGCTAGAATTTACTCACCCGACTACTTTTTTCTTCGCGAAACCAAGAGAAGGCCTCGCAGGGGGAACCACGACGGCGAAGACGTCCCCGCCACCCGGCGACGGGAGCGGGATAGCAGACAACGGGGCCGCGGAAGAAGCCAGGGCTGGAGCCGTGGAAGAAGCCGGGGCGGAAGAAGAAGCTAGGGCTGGAGCCGTAGAAGAACTCCGCACCGGAGGAGCGGTACAGCTCGGGACAGAGGCAACCAAAGAACTCGACACCGGAGCTTCAGAAGAAGTCGGCGCGGGAGCCTCGGAAGAACTCACACCCGACCTCCGATTACTTCAAAAAGTCCAAGACTAAAATTCAAAACAAAGAGGAGAAATTCAATGCAACAAGAATATGAAAAACAACTCACCGCCGCATGATGAGGGGGACTTCATCATCCTCTTCTTCCTCAGCCAACGAAACCAGAGCACCCGCTGAAAAGGAGACGAAAAGTACTCGGTTCAAGAGAGAAACATGAAAATAAAAGAACAAAGAGTATTAAATGTGCTCACCTAAGAGCATGCTAGCAACAACTGGAGTACCTGAGGGAGTACTTGGTTTGCAAGGCTTCTTAGAGACAGGCAAGCCAGATGAAGACCCATCCATTCGCCCCCTCTTCGGGACACTGCGAGGACCGCGAGGGACTAGACGAGGAACATACTCTTCATATACATCAACAAATCTGAAAGAAACCCCAGGAAGGGCTGTAAAGGTTTGAGACTTACTAATTGTAGAAGTACCAGCTAGACGATCCCCTGTCTTCGCCATGGCAGGGAGAACACCAAGGGGGATCGAATCGACAAAATTCCGCCCAAGCTCCTGCGAAAAAAGATAAAACACCGAGACAAGGAAAAGCTAAGCAAGAACGGATGCAGCAAGAGTACATAAAGAACTCAAATAAAAAAGATAGACAACTCACAGCTGGGGGCGGGTTGATGGCCGAGAACTCAGAGACGGCAGGAGGAATGACGCTCACTCCTTTCAGCATCTTCTGGAGGCGCTCGAGTACCTCCTCACCGGTTAGCTCAAGAGCTGGGACCATGCGTGAAGGATCCTCGGCCCCAGAATACTCAAAGCCAAGATGTTCCCGCTCTTTCAAGGGCTGAACCCGGCGACGAAGAAAGCTTGAGACAATACCAAAGCCGGTCAATCCCTGTTGTTTCAACATGCTAATCCTATCAAGGAGTGGCTGGATCGCTTGAATCTCAGCAGGTGACTCAAGCTTCTTGTCCCATCGGTCATTCACCACAGGACCAGATCCGGAGTGAACAACAAGAGAAGGGATCAAATTGGCAGCATAAAACCACTCGGCACGCCAATCTTTGACAGAATCAACCAGGTCATAGTCAAAAAACTTAATTTTGAGACCCTGGCGAAACTGAATCCCGCAACCGCCGAGGGCACTGGTTTCTTCACGGCGGGGTTGAGGTTTCAGACGAAAGAAAAAGCGAAAAAGAGATAGAGAAGGAGGGATCCCAAGGAAGGCTTCACAAAGGTGAACAAAAACAGAAAGATGGAGAACAGCATTGGGGGTTAGATGGTTCAGACTAACCCCGAAATAACCAAGAAACTGATGAAGGAAGGCGGAAGCAGGAAGACAAAGTCCAGCGCGGACAAAGGAAACAAAAAGGACAATCTCACCAGGACCCGGAGCCGGAACCCGATGCTCGCCCGGAACTCTCCATTCAGTGATGACTTTGCTTTGGATCAAGCCATCACTAACGAGCTCACGCAGCTGGTCTTCACTTGTTGTTGGAGCCGGCCAAACCTTCTGAGCTGCCCTCATGGCCATGAACTCCTGGTTTTCAATCAAAGACAGGGATGACTCCTCATCCACGAAGGTCGCCTAAGACTTGCTTGCGGTTTTCTTGTTTCCCATGAACTGGCGGAAGCAAAAAAGGCGCTAAGGAAGATGAAGCTAGAATGATGGTGCTCGGGTGATGGCGATAATGACGGCGGCAGATTTCTGAGAACTAGGGTTTAAAGGCAAGAGTTGGGCGACAAGGGAAAGGAAGATAAAAGGTCTTTAAATAGATTTTTCAGTAATACAAACGGCCCACAAGGCCCGTTAAAGCACAGCGTGGGAACGCAATGGTCCATTTACCGACGCAGCTAAAACGACGGAGGGCACGAATCCTCACAACGGTAAAAACCAACGGGCAGATTTTTAGACTTATCCGTCCAATGCCACGGCAGGATTATCAGATTGATACAAGAACGACCCGTCAAACCAAGAAGAAAGAAAGAAGAAAGAAAGGGCTACCTCACGAGGAACAAAAGAACCCGGTTATGTAAGAAAGAACTTGGTAGTCTCATGAACGACAGGGATCACAACAGAAAAGTCAAAGACAACTCAGAAGACAAGATTCGTTACATTACAAGCGACTTCAAAAATAGAAGATTACAAATCTTACAAGACCCAACGAACTCAGCACCACGAAAAGCAAAGTAGCAAAGAGGAACACGGACACGACTAGGCTCTGGAACGACTACGTGTCCCAAATTGCTACTCGGAAGGACAAACCGCCATCAGTTACACTGTTTTCTTCAAGGGACGGACGCAGTGCATCCAAGGCGGAAATCGACAGCACGGCAGGGCAACATGGAGCATAGAAGACCGGCAGGCATCTGTCTACCCAAGACCGATGTGATGCTAGATATGGTGTTGATCTGCACCGGACGGTCTCAAGACAGGCGATGAGGATCAACCCAGAACTGCCGGATGAAGGAACGAAGCCCACATCACAAGACTTCCTCCAACTACCACCACGTACATCCTGGCACAATGCTGTCGCGGGATCAGCCTACCTCTAATCCCTATCACAAGACTTCCTCCATCTACGACAAGACACACAGAAACTACAAAACATGCCCGGGGGCTGCTCTACTTCACAAACTACCATGTTCATGACCACCAAGGTTTCAACAGAATATCCAATGAATAAAAACAAGCACTCAGGGATAGTATTTATAGACCAAAGGATCGGCGCACATGGACTAGGAGTACCATCGAAATAGGCCTAACAAAGGACACAGTGAAAAGACAGGACACAATAATGGACGACTCAGGCGAGAGGAAGCGGTACTCGAAGACGGGCATATTCGGAAGAATATACCAGCACAGTACAACCCGTGAACAAAAGGCATTTACACTCAACCACCACCATACAACTACATCTGACAACAGCAAAACTATCAAAGAATACGCCAAAACCACGCATCTGAGTTCTTCCTAAACAAAACAACACGGATATACGCTCGGGGGCTTGGCCAGCATCATAGCTTAAACAACACTGAGCCAGGGAGATCGGCCTTCATTTTCACCTATTCCCGGAGGCTCGGAACCAAAGACAAAGGACCAGGAATACAAGAAACTCAAGACTACAACGACGACACATCAAGACTCTTCATCCAACTTCTTTTCTAAAAAGAAGAACTCGGAGAAAGCACGGGGCCGCAGGAGACCCTCCAACTTTTGCAAACAAAAGCAAGAGGCTCGAGGGCTACACTCAGTGAGTGCAATTTTTTGACATAAGCTCGGAGGCTGCTTACCGCAAAACTACTCGGATGATGACGTAATCCAAGTCTCGGGGACTACTTCAGAACACAAAATTTTCAAACAACATAAAGGATCAAGACCCTCCAACTTTTTGTTCCAAATAGCAAGAGGCTCGGGGGCTACACTCAGTGAGTGCACTTTTTCTTCGAAAAAGCGCACGTCACCAATAGGCTTCCTCAACGCAGACCACTTCGAGACATTACGGCAAAAAGAACCCGGAACAAGCCATGTTCGAGTTCTTTTTGATAAAATTTCAACGAACAATCAGGGCAACTTCAAGACAAGATCCTCCAGCTCCTTGTTCCAAATAGCAAGAGGCTCGGGGGCTACAACCAGATGGATGCACTTTTTCTTCAAAAAGCACTCACCACCCAAAGATCCCAAGAAGCGCTACAAGGTTTCACTCCAAAAAATGCTCAGATGACATTTTGTTCCTACTCAACAAGACTAGAAGGAGCAGAGCGAGATTTTCAGAGCTCAACCATGAAGTGCTCGGGGGCTTGTCGATGCGGGACCCACAGGATACCCCGCAAGGTAGAAAGAAGATCTAGTCCAACTAGGATTCTTCCCATATAATCGTAGTAGTAGAACTATTAGGTAATCCTATTAGGAAATCTCATTGTAAACCGACTAGGACTCTGGCCTCCTGACTATATAAAGGAGGGCAGGGCTCCTGAGAGAAGGACGATTGTACAACAAAAACACTTGACAATCAATCCAACGCAAAGGCTAAGGCCGACTGGACGTAAGGTTATTACTCGATCTACGATCGAGGGCCTGAACCAGGATAAATCGGCTATCTCTTGCGTAAACCATCGAGTTCGGCATACGCCGAAGCCCGAACATACTGCCCTGGGTACCCCCGTGGCAGGCTATCGGTGGTGAAACATCGACAGGTACCCACACCTTTGTTCTATGAACTGGCACGGCTCAGCTATAAGCCGCCTCTGCCTCGGCACACACCTGATCACATAAACGACAATGCCACCATGCTCCACCGAGAGAGCCCCGCCGCACCACCAAAAGGATGCATGAGCCACCACAGCAGACCGGGGATCCTCCGCCTCCACCTCCGTCGCTGCTGCCGTAAGTCCAGTGGGCACATATTTGTTTTCACTTGCAGGGGATATCCAATTTAGGTTAACCTGTAGGGCATCCACAAGGACAATAGGATACTATAGCGACACCAAAGAGATATCAACACAACCAGGCGTCTAGCGCAATGGTAAAGACGTTCCATTCCTTGGTCCAGATCCTAGGTTTGACTCCCAGGTATCATACCTTTTTTGAGAAATTAAACCCCGGTGGCACACATGGTACAAGTGACATGCAAGTCGTCGGGACCCATAGGTTGGACGAATATAGAGAAAGGTCCCATAGGTACACATGACACGTAAGCCATCAGGTCCCACAGGTCGGATGGAGAAGGGTCCCACATGTACACGTCGGATGGAGAAAGGACCGAGCGGAGACTTTTATGATGAACTGTAAGAGTCACAGATGAATAACTACAGGTCCCATAAGTACACATCAGATAGAGCAGCAGGTCCCACAGGTACACGTCGAATGGAGAAAGGACCGTGTGGTGATTTATGATGAAGTGTTGTTCGTTACAAATCAAAAACTGTTCGCCACAGATGTGTAATTAGTTCAATGATGAAGCCCTGGTCATCACAGTTCTAAAGAGGATTGTCATAGATTAGCAGGAACGGTTGCGCGAGTGATCCGTGATGAAACCCTGTGCTGTTCTATGACGTTTTTTTACGACGATGACTGATTTCGTCATAGATAGGATGGATTGGAGGATTGTCACCAATGATCTTTGACGAAACAAAAATATTCATCATACAAAGCAATCTTCTATGATAGGATTGGATTCGTCATTAAGATTTTCATTATAGAAGTGCATATTTCTAATAGTGTTTTATAGTTTATAATTTCATGATAGTTATTATATAATTAATGATTCGTTAAATTATATATTAAATTAATATTTTTTTCACGATAACTATATTATTTTTTAGGAGCTATCCTTGTATATGTTAAATATGCAGAAAGAAAGAATGTAGAGGCGGCGCATGATACGAGGCATAATAAATTTAGGGTAAATGAAATTAAATTCACCATCACATTGTTGCTCCATCCCATTACTTATAGTGAGTGTCAAATATTGCTTGCCAATTTCTCATGACATAATTGTGCCTAAAAAGGACTGATACTTCAGATGACATACGTTACTCATCAACACAAGACATCTCATTGTTTATTATTTCATATATTGAGTAGGACACTACTGAATAGATTCATCACAGACACATACATATATGAAATTAACCATGAAAGCAAGTTCAGATGTCACATTCGCTCGCATTATTCAATTGATGCTTGCCTTTCATATATCAAGGCATAAAAAAGTATAAGGTAGCCTTTGCTAGGCAACCTAGCCAATACGTGGAGGCGGCGCCGGCGGGCCAGCAACGTATGGGACAAAGTGTTGATCGATGTAGATGTTGATAATAAGGCGTACAACGCCTCCGTCACCTTCAGGTGGCTCCGAGTCGCCCATTACGAGTCGTACCCCTTTGATGTCTCTCCGCTCTTGAAAAATTTTGACAATTGCTTCACAAATGCCCCAGTTTACCAGTTCGGGCCACGTTGTCCTCAAGCCAGCGGGACCAAAAGCAGGGGCAGCCATGATCACGTACTATCCTTAGCTTTTCTCTATTTTGAAACTGTTACAATACCAATAAAAATCAATAATGTACAACATTGTCATAATCAATAGAAACATAACATGTTGTTTCGAACTAATGCTATCATAGTTTCGTACTAAGCAGATGTCTTAGTTGAATGCACTACGTACCAACTAACAAAGAAATACATGACAACCTCCGGAGAAGAAGAAGAACGCAGTAGCCTATGACGATGATACATGTTCTATGTATATGTGTATTTATACACACTAAAATTTGTGTAGTAGCTTTTGGCTCTTTTAGGTGAAAACAATGTATGTGTAAGCACAAACGTAGATGATGATGTTGTCCAAACGTACATGATGATGTTGTCGACCATAACAATGCTTGCAGTCTGCTCCCTTTGACCTAGTAAACATCATCGCTGAATGCCCATAGTTTACATGCTGACCTGCTGTTGGGCTCCACCTGACATATTAAAACCACTCTTAGGGTGCGCGGGTGAGTGGTGAAACTCACAGTCCCATCCATTATAGCTGGTGAGTCCTCCGTCGGCCGAATCAGGCCATACTTGTGCCTATATTTATTTGGGGAAGAGAGAATTGCATGGAGATCACTTGTGGGACACACGCGCCACCACATCTCTGCAGTGTGCCTATGTAGCCCTATGCCTCGCGCCACCGTCTCCTGCATTCGTGTCGCTCTCTAATGCTTGCTCTCTCACTACCTTGCGCGCTTAGGAACAGAGCAAGGAATGAAAAGGGAGGCAGGAGGGACTAATACCAAAATTATGTTATGCTAGCTATTGATTCCACGTGTCATGTCAGATCTAAGAGCCAAACAAAGGAGTATAGACCTGCGGTGATTCAATTAAAAAAAGTCTATGGACCAAAAAGTTACATCAATGGGCCAAACGAAGGGGTATATATGGAGCTATTTTGAACCATTTAAAAAGTTAATGTAGCCGAAAACCAACTTTTGGAGTTGATTGACCTAACTAAAACCACTGCATAAGTAGACCTCACATGCATTTAACTCTATATTAAAATGCCTCACGGGGATGCCATAATTGCGGCGTAGTAGTAGTGAACGCAGAACCTTTAGCTATATACGGGCCTATAATTATTCATCTTGCTTCACTCCACGTACGTTGGACCGGCCAAGTGTGCTATTGGCACAAGCCAGAATTAATCAAATACTGATTGACATCAGCCGTAAAATGCTGGACACATATTCAATTAAATATAGCTTCTCCTCATCGACCATAAGGTACCTTTGTCGTTTTGATGAAGGAAAAGTCCTCCTTCCTCCTTGCGCCAACAGCAAAATTTCGCATTTTATTTCTCCATTTCTATCTTAAAAAGAACGTCCTCTTCTGAGATGCTGCGTGCCATGTAGTTCAGCGTGTGGTGGTGGGATGCAGGGAAGTGCTCAAAATATTTTAACTAAAACTTGGCCATCATATGATTTTTTTTCCAAAGAAGTTACAGATGAGGGAAAGAGGAACATTGAGGGCAGCTTACTAGAGCAATGGAGCGACACGGCGAGCGAGAGCCCTCCCACCCGACACCTCCGGCATCACCTCCGGTGCAGGCGTCCACCACCAAAATCACGCCCCAACCTCTTCAGCCCGACTGAAGACGAGGAGGAGCTGCTCGACTGGGGAGAAGTTGAAGATCCGGAAAGGATGTTATTTTAACTCTACAGCGGCCACTGATGGTGGAGAGGGAGCTGCGATGACAGTTCTGTGCCTCGGGCAGGCCTCGCTGGCTCCAGCTTCGAGACTGGCGGCGAGCTCCGTGTCTTTGACCGCGGGATCCGGTGGATCTGCCAATCTTCTCCTCGGCGAACCCGCCGCCTCCTTCGCACCCTGCTGTGCCAGAGCCTCACTGACGCCGCCAACCACCCAAGCTCAAATCCGTGGTGTTCCAGCCTGCCCGCGTGCCCATGCCCTCTGCTGCTGCTCCGGGCCTCCGCAACAAGGTGTGGCGCAGGCTGGAGCTGACAGACACTACTAATTTTTGACCCTACCGTGTCGCTTTGCCTTGCATCAAACGCAAATCAGATGCAATAAGTGGCTGTTATTGCATCAATTTTGCAAATTTGATGCAATAGG
Organism: Miscanthus floridulus; assembly: GCF_019320115.1. NCBI lineage: Eukaryota > Viridiplantae > Streptophyta > Magnoliopsida > Poales > Poaceae > Miscanthus > Miscanthus floridulus. The sequence goes on from NC_089589.1 coordinate 43,612,177, forward strand.
TACACATTGTTGCATCGAGAACGAGTCGGATGCGATAGTAATTCATGTCGACCGATTTCATATAAGAGATGCAAAACATAGAAATTGTTGCAGACTTGCAGCCAACAAATTTGGTTGTGTTACTATTGATTCTTGATGCAATATGTAGGTGGTACTACAGTGGTTTATAATATGGGTGCAATTAGGAGTACTATTGCAATGGATTGACAGTGCTAAACTCTAATGCAATATGTGATTTTTATTGCATCAGTTTAGCAGTGATTCGATGCGATACATGGTCATGTTGCAGTAGGCCAAAACATATCATTGGGCCACACGTGCCTGGAGGGCCCAGGTAAAGATACAGGGGCATAGACATGTCTCTGCCTAGTGCTCCCTCAGCCACACGCCTCCCCACACGCCCTCTTAACTGTGCATCCCTGTGCTACGCCGTGCCGCCACCATGCATCTTACCAACACAAGACGACTAAGGTATATGGCGCGCGATAGCATCTCACCCGCAGGTAATAGTTCACATGCCTTCTTGTACACATGCCATAGTATTCCCATGTTGCAATTTTGTGAAATTGCTAGATGATATTTTTATTATTCACTAGCAAAAATGCCCGTGCGTTGCAATGGGTCTCAAATAGATGATTTCATAGCAATAAATTTCTCAGTGACACTTCTGGTTTATTTGTTTCCACATTTAGGTCTGTGAACACAATCTTTTCAAGCTGAGAAGGAACCACACGATCATTTCTAGAATCATCCACTCTTGACGCTGATTTATTAGGTGATGAGATGAGGATAACATCTAGGGAACAACCAGTATATGACAAGGATAGCTGCACAAATTCAGCTGGTGTGTGGAACAGGTCAGTGGATGTTTGGGAGAACTCCTGGACCAGCTTTCCATCACCCATTACAATATCTGCCAGGGGAACAAGGGCAAAGCCAAGCAGCTGATCCTCCAGCTTTCCATCACTCACTATGCTTAACATCCATATCTCGCACTTGAACGAAGCATCCATATTTCTTTGTTTCCACATCAAGCCGTAGGCTTTCCTTAAATATGGGGTTGCGCCCAGCACTGTTGATCACCTTGGTTGAGCATGACATATCAGGGCTGCTCGTGAAGCACAGCTTTGCATACATGTCTTGCTTTTGATAGATACAAACATTGTGGATGTCACGTGCCTTGTGTACAAACACATCCAAGTAGCCAATGCATTTGTCTTTTCTGTTAGTGGCAGCAACAAAGTCGTTGGCCTTCTAAGTGATAATTTCAGTGTTCAGCAACTGTGGCTCAGCAACAAGGCCAGTTTGGTAAGTAGCCGCCATTGCTGGTGTGCTAACTAGTAAGTACTGCACTACACACCCAAAAAGAAATAGGTTCAATGCCAAATCAGAAAGAAAGTTGTTTGAACAAATAACACAACCTGTAGCCAGTAGCCTTGTAAGAAAACAATAATGATGCATATTTCAGCCAAAGTGTTGTGGACTCATTCATTGGGCAGCAGTATAATAGGATGAAGAAGGATGTGGCTGCCTCTAGTGGCTAGAGCCTGGTCAATTGGATCAGGTAGCTGTCTCCTCAGCCGCTCATGTGGGTGTGCGGCTGTGTCTAGTGCTAGTGCATGGTCAATTAGTTAATAATAGTAGGAAGTGTCCTCAGCCACGCATGTGGGTAATATAACCACTAGTTCTGTTGGGATTAGAGGCAGGCAGAAGTAGAGTTAGCAGATCAGAGCCCCCCAAGGAGGGCAATCCTCTCTACTGTTGCTGTTCTAGTAATTCAGCCATTGTAATCACCTTCCAGTCATCAATAGAGTTCTCAGATTCCTAGCCATATCATCTAGTATTAGCTAACCTCTCGATCCTCTCGCCTGTCATGGGTGACGACCTCAACTCCACTCTAAAGGCCATCCAAGCCAATCTCTCCTCCAAGAATGAGGTGACGACGATCAAGGGCGACCAGAGCCGCCTCAACGTTGTCGTCAACCGGCTGCAGTCGAACCACCTCTCCTCCGGCGGCTCCCACAGCGACAAGGACGCTGACCACGGAGCCCCTCCACCTCCGCCTCCACGCGAGCACGGCAAGCACAAGCTCCGGTTCCCGCGCTACGACGGCAGCGCCAATCTGGTCACCTGGCTTCACAAGGCGGAGTAGTTCTTCTGTGCCGATCGCACGGTGGACGACGAGTGGGTGTGGCTCGCCTCCTTCTACATGGAAGGTGCTGCCCAGGACTGGTACTACCGCCTGGAGCAGAACCACGGCGCTCCAACGTGGCCGGAATTCGTCGACAAGGTGCAACGGGCATTCAGGACGCCGGCGCGCAGCAACCCGCTCGGCGCCATCATGAAGCTCCACCGCACCAGGACGGTCGAGGAGTACAAGGCACAGTTCCTGCCCATGCTCGCACGCTGCCGGCCACTCCAGGAGCAGGACCAAATCAACATATTCACCGCCAGCCTCCGCAATCCACTGCAAACGGATGTCGAGCTCCAACACCCTGCTACCCTCGACGATGCCATGGGCCTTGCACGGGCCATGGACCTGGATGACGACGTGGACCTTTCGTCGTCCCACACCAGCCCGCCGATCCGGTCGCAGCCGCCGCCAGCGACGTTCGTGCCCCACACGCCGCCCCCAGCCACCAAGATCGCGCCTCCGACCCCACCAGCCCCAACCAAGGCTGCTCCCCCAGCAGGCGCGTGCTTCAAGCGGCTAACAGCGCAGGAGATGGCGCAACGCCGTGCGGACGGCCTCTGCTTCAACTGCCCTGAGAAGTTCACACAGGACCACAACTGCACGAAGAAGGGCCTCTACCTGATTGAGCTCGATGATGACGCGCGCGCTCGACGACGCTGTGGCAAACGAGCCAGCCTCCGATGCCAACCTCGCGATCTCCATCCATGCCCTCACGGGCATCAAGACGGCCAACACCATGCACCTGGCCGCCTCCGTCGCAGGTGCGTCCATTCGGGCTCTTGTGGACTCTGGGTCCACCCACTCCTTCATCGCCGCGGAAACCGCATGCCGCCTCAGCCTCCAGCCCGCGCTGCGTCCCGGCCTCACCATGGGCGTCACCAACGGGGAGTATGTCCCGTCCGTCGGGGTCTGCACTGCCGTCCCCATCAGCATTGGCACCGAGGAGTTCCTCATCGACCTCTTCGTCCTGCCCCTCCCGACTACGAGCTCGTGTTGGGCTGCCACTGGCTCTAGTCCCTAGGCCCCATCCTCTGGGACCTCGACCTCCAGACCATGGCGTTCTGGCACCAGGATCACCACGTTCGCTGGACCGGCATCACGACCACCAGGGCCCCTGATCTCCACGCCATCAAACGCCTGGACCTCCTTCAACTGCTCCTAGCTGAGTTCGGCGATATCTTCGACATGCCATTAGCGCTGCCTTCGGTTTGTGCCAGCGAGCCGTTTGAGGTGGTTTATGGCCGAACTCCACCAACCTCAGCTTCATACCAGCCCAACCTCTCCAGGGTGGCTGCCTTGGACAAGCAGCTGACAAATAGGGATGAATTCCTAGCTGCTGTCCGGGAACGGCTCCTTCAAGCTCATGACCGGGTGTAGCTCCGTCTACACCAGCACGCTGCGATGACCATCAAGAGCAGCCAGAATGCCAAGCTTGCACTCCGCTACTATATGACCCCTTTAAGGTGATCGAGCGCATTGGCTCGGTTGCTTATCGCCTCCAACTTCCAAACAAGGCGCGCATCCACAATGTTTTACATGTGGTGTTCCTGAAGAAGTACCACGGCACTACACCGACGGACATTGTTCCACTGCCCACGGTCATCCACGGCCATGTTGTCCCGGAGCCTGGACACATTGTTCGCGCACGCCTGAACCATGGTGTGTGGGAGGTTCTGGTGCACTGGCTTGGCCAAAGTTCCACTGATTCCACCAGGGAGCTGCTCAAGAATTCAAGACCACCTATTCCAAATTCAAGCTTGAGTACGAGCTGTTTCGAAAGGAGGGTGGAAGTGTTGTGGACTCATTCATTGGGTAGCAGTATAATAGGATGAAGAAGGATGTGGCTGCCTCTAGTGGCTAGAGCCTGGACAATTGGATCAGCTAGTTGTGTCCTCAGCCGCTCATGTGGGTGTGCGGCTGCCTCTAGTGCTAGTGCATGGTCAATTAGCTAATAATAGTAGGAAGTGTCCTCAGCCACGCATGTGGGTAAAATAACCACTAGTGCGGCCGGGATTAGAGGCAGGCAGAACTAGAGTTAGCAGATCAGAGCCTTCCAGGGAGGGCGATCCTCACTACTACTACTGCTGTTCTAGTAATTCAGCCATTGTAATCACCTTCCAGTCATCAATAGAGTTCCCAGATTCCTAGCCATATCACTAAGTCATATTGATAGTCATAAATTTGTTTCAATACTTAGCTAAAATGATTGGACCTACATCTTTGGGCTCACAATTTTCAGAACATCATCATGTAAAACTGAAAAGTAAGGCAGTTGCTAGTTCAAGATTTTAAGTTAATAACTGAACCAGACACAGGGCCCAGCTACTCTCTAATCAGGAAACTAACTTTGCTAGTTCAGAGAAGGAATTTTAGCTCAAAGATCTCCTACAACTGCAGCAAAAAAAAAGATTCTAGTGGTAGAAAGGTGACCTGTACTAATTTGTTCTGAAACAGAAAGAGCACATGACAGCAAACAGAAGCAGTATCCAGTGTGCAAGCGTAAGAGCCTGGACGATTTGACAATTTGCATCTTTACCGATAGCCTGGATTTATGATTCCCAGAAATTAGAGAGTGAGTTGCAGTTGCAGCGAACGCGCATTTTGTACATCAATTGGAGCCCACTGTCAACCCAAGATGCCGTGAGGTGAAGAATAAATAATACCAAGAATGAAAAAATATTTTCTTCCAATAAGGTGTACCTACATCATCGTTTAACCATTTGCTTTGGTCTAGGAGGCACAATAATTGATGTTGTTTGACAGATATTTCATCCATCTTCACCAGTAAATCATTTTCCAAAGATGTTTCTATAATTATTTGAGCACATAAGTCCATATTGGTCAATGCATAATCTGCATAAAATTCAATACAGATTGGCTTTATATCCTCGGCATTATAATGAAAAGACTACATACAGAAGTACACATAAATGGAAAAAAAAACTTGTGGCTTGTGGGAGATAGTCACACGTTGAACGCAAGGGAGATAGTCATACGTTTCACCAACATTTGTCTGTTTATGTTCTTCAGGTTGTTTATCATCATCCGATGAAAGATTTTCTTCACTCATCTGCTCATCTACAAATTCAGAAACTGAAGATAATGTCTCTATGGTTGGTGATGTAGCTGAGGGAATTGCGTCAACATTTATCATGCCAACAAATCCAGTTGAGAACATTTTGCTTTCTTTAAGGACCAGTCATCAAAATCCTCAACAGTGTTTGATTCAACGCTATGATCCATTTTCTGTAAAAAAAAAGCATAACTCACTAGTAGAGAAATAACTTTTCATCTACTTCGATTTTGGGCTTTAGTCTCAATATTTTTTGCGTCCGGGAGTAGAGGGAGAATTAGTCCCGGTTGGAGCTAGCAACCGGGACTAAAGGCTCCTGTCCTGGCAGGCTTTCGCAGCATGCCACCTTTAGTCCCGGTTGGAGTCTAAAACCGGAACCAAAGGTCAACCTTTTAGTCCCGGTTGGTGTTACCAACCCGGACTAAAGGTCCTTCAACCTTTAGTCCCGGTTTGTAACATCAACTGGGACTAAAGAGTGACCTTTTAGTCCCGGTTGGTATCACCAACCCGGATTAAAGGTCTTTCACCCGGGACTAAAGGTACCCCATGGGTCAATTCAAAAGGAGAGTGTCCAGGACTCTGTCACATGTGGTGTACAGCTGAGTTGGTAAGGAGTTTATGTGCGAGGAGAGAGGTCCTGAGTTCGAATCTCATACACCGCAAGAGAGGTCTCCCTAGTATTTCGTTTATTTTTTCTCCTAGGGATGAACTTTTAGTCCCAGTTATGTGCCCGGGACTAAAGGTCCCAACCTTTACTCCCGGATTGCTAATCCCGGTTGGGAATCCGGGAGTAGAGCTAGTTCCCAACCGGGACTAGATCTCATTTCTCCACTAGTGACTCAAGTACAACTACCATAGATCCATGCAACATAACTCAAATAGTAAAATGCTAGCTCTTTCACAAAATACTCAAGTGGCATGGCATATAGTCAGCAACCAAAAAAATGCTCTTAAAAAGGGTCAGGACAAGCATCAGCTTGTGAGGATATTTCTTCCTAGTGCTACTCTTGTATGCAATCAGAAAAATCACTGCTATTCAAAGTCGCACGCAAACATATTTGCCTCCTACCAACTATTGACAAGCAGCATATAGCCCCTTCCACAGCGATAAGAACTCAGCGTGCTCTTCCAACACCATCAATCTCGCAACACCATCAAACAGGCAAGTGTCTCTAAAATAGATGCACTGTATAAGAACAATCACTGAGAAAGCTAACCTTGTCGATCGTGTGTATGGCAAGATCAAAGGATTTCGTTCTTGCTCAGCTCGAATTCGAAGGTGAGGTCTGCTCGGCGAGATCAGGTACGAATTCAAAGGCAAGGTCTGCTCGGCGAGATCAGGTACTTGTTCTTCGAGGATTTCCCAATGGCAGCAGTAATATATAAGCGGAAGCAATCGCGGAAAAACAAAAAGCGGAAGCAATCGTGGAAAAGCAATTCGTGTCGGACATGGAACTCGTAACATACTGATATAGTTCACGATTTGATTCCGACTCCCGCACGGGAAAGGCCTGGGGGCCTGCGACGGCCAGGACGGGCATGCCAGCACGGGCCTGTGACGGATTCCAACTACCGCGGCGTCCGGCCTGGGGTCCTCCGACGGACGTGACTGGCGGGGGGACGCAGACCTGCGACGGCCATGACGGGCGGCCGGGCTGATCTTGCCGTCGTCCATCTCCCGGTGCACGGGCCTGAGACGGCCGGGACGGGCGCTGGGCGGCCTGGGTTGCCGCCGTTGGCAGCCTGAGCGCCGCCGCCGTCCATCTCCCGGCGAGCGAGGTCCCAGCGCGAGGAAAGAATATGGGACGGGAGAGGAAGGGAAGGACGGGACGGGTAACTTGTGCTGAGGCGAGCAGAATAGGAAGGAGTGAGCCGGTTGTTGGACTACGAAAAGAATGGGCTGGACGAAAAATTATGGGCTGAAAATTTCTTATTAGGTAGAGATATGCGAATTTCTAAACCATGCATTTTTTTTTTGTCTGTTTTGAATCAATGTTGCAATACTTTTGTTATTAGGCATTCCATAACTAATATTATCCAGAACACCATAGAGTAAATAAATTACGGTAGATACATGTCATGGACCAAAAAAAAATTAAGGTAAGATATCAGAAGAATCTTCATCAAGTTCCCTAAATATGTTCCAATTTAGTTGGGTGATCCACATTAGAAAAGCTACATCATCTTAATTCGACTGGTTGCTCACCATGTCTGTGTGATTATTGCATAGTTGTTGGCAGGCTCATTTTTTCAAATGAAAATATGAAACTTCTGTACAAACTTTAGATACAAGTTATGCTACAAAAACAGGAGTGGACAGAGAATTTTTTTCTAGCTTTCTAGTGTTCTAATTTTCTCAAAGCAGCTCTCTACGGATGGGATGATCCCTGCCACGATACTATCACCGGCAGCCATCTTGTATTGTCCAAATTTCACCTCATCACACTCCAGTGCCGCTTTCTTGCAATCCCTGATGCTTCTCCTAGAAAAAGTGAATGCAGTGATGATTGATGAGCTCAACTGTGGCAGTTCGGCCATAAAAAAAGAGTGACCCTTTTCTTAAGGACTACAAATTGGTGTTACAGTAGGGCGGAAGAGCTACATTATTATATAATATATGAAGCTGACCATCAAAATTGACATGTAGCAATACTTTAAGTAGGAAAATAACTGACCGAACTAATTTTGAGTTCTAAAGGACAAATGTGGTTTCGAAAAGGTGAAAATATATATGAGGAAAACAGAATGAATTTGACAAATCTATAGCTTTCTATAGTTCTAGCTGTCTCTTATACATCACTTTTGTTATATTAAATTGGGTGAGGATTACACGGTCCTGTTCACCTCTACCTGAATCTATAAGGACCTCCACTACCATGTACCTATTCTTGAAATGGACCATGGTGACAACACAATCCCTTTACTGTACAGCTCCTGCGTCCAAATGATATACCACTCAATACTTTTAGGAAATGTAAGAGAACCAAAGCAACATTTTATTGTCTTAGTCCCATTTTCTAAGATAAAAATAATTTAGGGTGGGGGTAGGGAAGGCAGTAATGTAGAAAGTCAATCATCTTGCAGGTATGCCAGAGAGAATAACACTACATATCAAGGGTAGGGGCTAAAGTGAGAATGAGTGATAGAGGCCAAGCTGTCGCCAAGTCAAGAAAACAATGACCGGTTGTTTTCATCTGTCATCACACAATTCGAATCTAACGTGGGATGTTGAACAACATGGGTAGTGCACATCCATTGAATATGTGCAAAATAGTTCAGCTAAAGAACGTAATGGCTATCGTCTGACAAGTGAAACAGCTTAAACTTCTAAACTGGAACCAGAGTCCTCCCAAAATTATTTTTCTGAACAATTACTGAACCAAAACTTCTGAAAATATGAAACAAGTTATTCATATATCTTGACCATTTTAACACCTGTGAATAGGACTGCACACCCACACCCACTAGGCACAATAAATGCATGTGTGCCACAAATCTCTATTTTAAGATCAATGCAAACCAAACAAGGCATATGATTTCATTAAATAAGCACAACTCCATGCTAGGATAATAATAAAAAAACTCCCAAAAGGATCAGCATCAGCAGCTATTTTACTTATCTTTTTGCAACAAAAATTAGAGATGGGGAGTTAAATGTGAGCTATCATACCATTATAAGCTACATTTTCTATCTCATTAGTATGATCTACTAAACATATGTCACCACGCCGCCACTGGACAATGCAAAGATGATCTCACCTGGTGTCTTAGTGATGAGGACCATGGATACCACTAGATCAGAAGGATTAGGATTGCCCACCCATCCAGAGTCTTCCCCTTCCATTGGCTCAAACATGAACTAGCACACGTGCAGATCAGATCACCGGAAACTGATAGCATGCAGAGTAGAGCAGATGACCAGGAACTCACCTTACCGTGCGACCCCAAGGAAGGAGCCCGAATCAAGTCTGCCCCGCGCCTCACACGCACATACGAGCCTCTGCTTCTCTGCACAAAGCACGCAGCCATGAATCAGAGCTCTTACGACCCGAAAATCTCGTCCAAAAAAAAAATCAAGAAGGCATACCAAGGTTAGGGTTAGGAGAAACGGTTGAAGAGGGAGAGGAGAGGGATACGAGGAGTCGAGGAGGGAGAAGGGAATGGGGATCTGCCATACTCACCGGCGCGGATGCGACAGATGAGGGGGCGATCGGGAGGGCGTGTTTCTGTACGAGACAGAGGAGGGGGCGATGTGTCCTACCTAGACCGGACGGCCTCCAGACTCGTGGTCCCGTTTGCATCCTCGGCGGATAGAGAAGGTGGAGACTGGAGTGGTTGGAGGGGATGTGATTTTCTGGGGGGAGAGAAGGGAGAGGCGGAGGCAAAACGTATGGTTTTCATAACCCGCCAGATTTGGCGTTTGAGAAAGAAAAAAAATGAGAGGAAAACGAAGAACTTCAGCAAACAAAATGATGAAGATTTTACAGGATTTTGTAAAATTTATAATAAATCATAAAATATACAATTTTACAAGAATTTGTGAAACATCTCTTCAGTTTTGTTTGCACTAAGAATGCGGCAAAAATTCAAACTGTTATATTGAGTCATGTGCAATAAAATTTGTAATTGGGAAGTCGGTGTTTGTGCCACATTTTGGAATGCAATGGTGATTTTACTCTACTTTTAAAATTTGTGATTTTGCCCGTGTGACTTTTAAACAAAGTGCCGTTTACCCCTATTAGGTGACACCATTAGGTCTCAGCGGATTAAAGAGCCATAAAAAAAGAAAACAAAAGTGTGCCCACATGAAAAAGACCAAAATACCCTCGCCTTATCCTTTCCCGTACCTTTTTCGCACCTGTAATAACCCATCCATCTTCTCCTTGTCGGCAAGGTACCAATCACGACGAGCTGCAACAGCGACGGGTGCCAGGACTGCGGCAGCAGCGATAACAAGGAGTCCAGGCGGCCGCGGCCCAGTAATGTAAGAATTGTTCTCACAATCGTTCTCTTGTGTGTGTGGTGGGAGGTTGGGGTTGGGGAGCTCTTCATTCTTGTAGTCATGGCATTTTGATATTAAGACAGAATAGAGAAAGAAAGAATGAATGAAATCAGGGCATTTTGATATTAAGACAGAATAGAGAAAGAAAGAATGAATGAAATCAGGGGCGGACACAGCGGTGGGGTGGGGGGGGCTCAAGCCCCCCTACCCACTTCGCAGCAGTGGAATCCCTGTGGAGCCCTAATGAAATTTTTAGGCAAAATTCTATAGTGCAGGGGGGGCCCGCTAAGGAAATGATTCTTGGCCACAAACCATCAAGCAAATGCATTCAAGAATAGAAGATAAGGAGAAATAGTTTTCTCGGCGGTTTTGGCACTCAAAGATGATAGTTTTCTCAGCGGTTTTGGCACTCAAGATGATTTCCTTGGAGGCTGGCAACCAAGGAAACTACGACTAGACTTAATTTGCCAAAGGGCCAAGAAAATTTTGCAACCGCCAAAAAAAGTGGTTTTCTTGAGGATCGACAGCAGCCAAGTAAATTAATTTTCTCAAGGGTCGACAACCTCCCAGGAAACACTCTAAACCGCCAAGGTAATTGATGTTTCCTTGGCTGCCCTTCACCTCGAAAGAAATTATAGTTTTCCTTGACTGTCATTAACCGCGAAGTTAATTATGATTTCCTATCCTAGCAATAAAAAAATAATTGCAGCAATCAATATATTCTAATATTCTAGTCACTATATTCAATCGACACACGATGACATGCATATAGACATTTTATTATGGTCCCCAACCATTATATTGACGTTAAAATATCCATACGAATATTACAAGTACATTTGTCATTCATCCTTACATGAAGTCCATACATCATAACACACAAGTCACTAATAGTTTCCAAAGTGGTAGGGGTATTACTAACTCCTGTATCAAGCCCTCCACCACACTATCTTTTGGCCTAAGTCGTAGATTTGCTGGTTGCATACCTACATGAGAAAATAGAACAAAGAATTAACTAAACCAAACTAATGGTTTTAACAGGCAGTTTGACACATGTACCAAACTAGTAACGAGGTGCTATACTAGTCAGCGCTTTCACAAAAAATATCCAAATTATTGCTAAGAAATAAGACATTGTTTCAATCTATAGAAGCATATAGACCATTTTATTTTAGAGAAAGACATACAACCAATAGAAAGAGATAACAACAGTCATAAACGTATAATCCATTTGTCCAAAAATTGAATTACACCAACCAGATCAATGTAATGATTTTGTTTGGGTTAGAGAATTAATAAGTGCTGCCCCTAGATGCTACAATTTGAATAAACTGCTGCTACCATTTGAGCCCGACACATTCTTTACCTCAAAGACAGAGTAACTGCTAATGCATGGTCTGAATTTTTAGATGCAAGCAACATATACGCAACTGTATTTTCAATTCTACTATGAACCACATATCAATCTCACTAGATCTCTTTTTAATTTAATTCTAACACAACCAGACTTGACATAGAAATATTATCTTTTTACTAAATATACAAATGTTACTACTGCTAGTCATCGTATAAATTCACATGTCTTATTCTTACTGGCACTTAAAGGCACTGGAATCACCAACCCACGAACTGCTGCATGACGGCCTCCGCTGCTCCGCCCGCCGCCACGCGGCCCCGCGCCACCGCCGCTCGCCCGCCCCTAAGGCCCTAACCCTAGCAGGAACAGCGCGCTGGTGCGGACTGGGAAGCGGGAGATAACCGGAGAAGAAAGGAAAAAAAAGGTCGTATGGGGAAGAGGGGCTCGGTGGCTGATAGGGTTTCTGGAGAGCATTATATTACAACGCCCAATGCATCTTGATCGTTCCTCTCGATCTAGCGGCTGAGGCAGTGTTTGATTTGGGCTGTAGTGGGCTGCATCCATGAGATGGGCTTTATTTTAGGTTGAATATTGTGAGGTTGTCAATTATATGTAGTTAATTGTTTTGTCTAATGTTTAAATAATAAGTAGGAAAATGCTTCTAAAGTAACATGAAAAAACGTATCTTGTATACCCAATATATTTTTCAAATGTAATATGCTATATATAAGTTGTTGTGCAGGAGTTTAAATTTTTTTGAATATATTTTCTATTTTCTATAGTTTAAATTAATTTCTAGATGTTCATTTAAAGTAATTGTAAACTGAACTGTCCATACCTCCAAAAAGATTAAAAAACAAACATAAAAATATATTTGGGCTCATACATTTCACTCTAGCCCATATCTTGGAGTTACACAAAAAAGCCCATTTGTTTGCTAGGGATAATTCATACTTCTATCTCCAAATTACCATAAGATAATTAAATAATATCAAAACTTTGTTAGAAAATTCTACAAACTTGCATGACAACATGGTTTTGATGTATAATCTTTGCATAAAAATCAAATGGTTAAAATAAAGTGGTAGTATACATTGTTCACAAATGGACACATGTCTCACATAGCTATGTAACTATGTGAAAGATATATCCATTTGTGAATAACGTATAGTCCAACTTTGTTAATATGATTTGAAAATTTTATGCCAAGATAATACAACCATATTATTATCTCATACCCAATTTTAGGATTTTCAAACACCATTAAGATAGTATTCTTTTTTTCAGTCGGAGTCACCAAAATACTTACAAACATTTCATTGGGTGCCAAGTGCCAACCTCCAAGAAACTTCAACAAACCCCAAGGAAATGATAATTTATTTGACGGTTTATAATAACACTCAAGGAAATAGGTATTTTTCTTGGCGGTTAAGAATAACACTCAAGGAAATAGTAGTTTCCTTGACTCTTTACACTTACACTCAGGTGATTGGAAACCGCCAAGGAAATACCCATATTTCTTGACGGTTTACTTCAACCTCCAAGGAATATATGTTTCCTTGAGAGTTTAGTAGCACCGCCAAGAAAAATGCACTTTCCTTGTCGGTTTGATCTTGGCACTCAAGAAAATCTTTGGGTGCCAAGGTAATTCCAGTTTCCTGTAGTGGGGCCCACTGGATCGATTTGTACTGGGTGTGCCTGCAACAAGCCATAGCCATGCATGGAGCTCTGCCAAAATGGACTGGTGTAGAGCCGACCAGTTCGAGGAGAAGAAACACAGCTCTGGGCCCATCTGTTGTAAGCATTTACATCTTACTGTTGAATCGGAACGTACATTTGCTCTCGGATCTGTCGCCTTTTAGGAAGCATGTGGGAAATTAAACTCTTCCTGTTCTTTTGCTAAGGCCTTATTTTAATTTAGGGGCTAAAGTTTAGGGGTGTCACATCGAGATGTCATATGGAAGTGTTCGGATACTAATAATAAAATAAATTACAGAAGTCCTAAGTACTCTGCGAGACGAATTTATTAAGCCTAATTAATCCGGCATTATCGCATTGTACAGTAGCTTTACTGTGGACTAATTAGGCTTAAAAATTCGTCTCATAAATTAGTCGCAATCTGTGCAACTAGTTATTTTTTAAGTCTACATTTAATATTCCATGTGTTCAAACACCCAATGGGTTTAGGAGGAGAAATTAAACAAGCCTAAACCAAACACTACCGGACTCAGTGAATTTGCCGAGTGCCAGGGGCACTCGGCAAAGCCCAATTTACACTCGGCAAAGGCTTTGCCGAGTGCTGCACTCGGCAAAGAGCACTCGGCAAAAAAAGAGTCGGCAAAGACGTCTTTGCCGAGTGTCTTTTGTCGGGCACTCAGCAAAGCCTTTGCCGAGTGCCGACACTCAGCAAAGTTGGAACCGAAAAAAAAGCCGAAAAAAATGGGAATTTTTACCCAAAAAAAAATGAAATTTTTTTTTTAATTGGTGGAGGCCCCCACCGGTCAGCGCCCATCCATCTCCGGCTTTTTTCGCGTAAATTTCACGGCTACGCGGTCGACGGGATTCGAACCCAAGACCTCCCGCTGCGCACAAACCTCCTCTACCACTACACCACACTGTCACTTGTGTCTAGATTCCGTTTTAGTTCCCAATATATTATACTAAACCGAGTGTAAATTGCTTATTTGAGACCCTAAATGAATTCAAATCAAAAAGTGGTCAACTACAAAGTTTCATAACTTTTTGAGATCTACAATTTTCATTTAGTAAGTTTTTCCATCCGAGGTCGTTTGAAAAATTTGAATTTTAAATTTCAGAGATTCAAACGTAGTTTTGCATGATAAGATGATTTCAAATCAAAAAGTTGTCAACTACATAGTTTCATAACTTTTGGAGATCTACAATTTTCATTTAGGAAGTTTTTTCATCCGAGGTCGTTTGAAAAATTCAAATTTTAAAATTTTCAAATTCAAACGTCGTTTTTGCATGAAAAATGATTTCAAATCAAAATGTTGCCAACTACAAAATTTCATAACTTCTCAAGATCTACAAAGTTTATTTTGGTCATTTGTTCATCCGACATAGTGGTAGTAACATTGTTCACAAATCATATATATCTCTCTTCTATTTTTTCATGAAATTAATATGAGAGATGTATATTTTATGAACAACGTTATTGTCGCTTTGTCAAATGAAGAAATGACCAAAATAAACTTTGTAGATCTTGAGAAGTTATACAACTTTGTAGTTGAAAAGTTTTTCATTTGAATTCATTTAGGGCCTCAAAAATTGATTCGAAAAACTGATTTGCCGAGGGCCAAAAAAATGCACACGGCAAAATACCTCTTTGCCGAGTGCCAAAATATAGGCACTCGGCAAAATACGGCTTTGCCGAGTGCTAGAAAAAAGGCACTCGGCAAACTGAGAGTAAATTGCTTGTTTGAGGCCCTAAATGAATTCAAATCAAAAAGTGGTCAACTACAAAGTTTCATAACTTTTTGAGATCTACAATTTTCATTTAGTAAGTTTTTCCATCCGAGGTCGTTTGAAAAATTTGAATTTTAAATTTGAGAGATTCAAACATAGTTTTGCATGATAAGATGATTTCAAATCAAAAAGTTGTCAACTACATAGTTTCATAACTTTTGGAGATCTACAATTTTCATTTAGGAAGTTTTTTCATCCGAGGTCGTTTGAAAAATTCAAATTTTAAAATTTTCAAATTCAAACGTCGTTTTTGCATGACAAGATGATTTCAAATCAAAATGTTGCCAACTACAAAATTTCATAACTTATCAAGATCTATAAAGTTTATTTTGGTCATTTGTTCATCCGACGTAGTGGTAGTAACATTGTTCACAAATCTTATATATGTATCTTCTACTTTCATGAAATTAATATGAGAGATATGAGATATGTAGATTTTATGAACAACGTTATTGTCGCTTTGTCAAATGAAGAAATGACCAAAATAAACTTTGTAGATCTTGAGAAGTTATACAACTTTGTAGTTGAAAAGTTTTTCATTTGAATTCATTTAGGGCCTCAAAAATTGCTTCGAAAAAATGATTTGCCGAGGGCAAAAAATGCACACGGCAAAAAGCTTCTTTGCCGAGTGCCAGAAAAAAACACTCGGCAAAGACGTATTTTGCCGTGTGTTTTTGTTTGCCGAGTGTATTTTATTTGGCACTCGGCAAACACGGTATTTGCCGAGTGCCCGATAAAATACACTCGGCAAAGCCTCAGCACTCGGCAAATCGCCGGTTTCCGGTAGTGAAACTCCCTTATCTGAGAGGAAATGTACCTCGCCTCTCGTGGGGAAAAAAACTCTCTGAACATGGATCGTTCATAAACGTTGCCCAAAGTACATGCACAGTATGTCATGCGTGAACAGTACCCGTTCCTAACATGTGCGTCACTTCGCATTCAAGTGAGGCACAAGGCTGGAAGTCGCTGGCTGGAGACCTGGAGTGATGAGTTTCACAGACATCCGGGTAGCGCGGATTGCACTAACCCAAAGATAGAAACGCAGCTAGCATTTGCAACAAATCAAACAAACTGATCAGGAGCAATATATACGTACGTCAGTGCAAAAAGATCAGGAGCTACTAGCTAGCAAGATGGCTCTATTAACTGGTACCATGCCATGGCATGACAAGATGCAGCACTTAATCCACACAGTCCCACACATGCACTACTGACCCTGTCGAATTTCACTGCTACTCCATTGCTTGGCTGGCACAACTACGTACTAGTACTGCTCCTCTAATCTTCATGCTGCCATATATAGCACTATGGCATACAGTGAGCTAACGACGAACACGAGAGGAAGCAAACATGAAAAATTTAAAGAGCACTCTACCACTACTTAGCTAGTACTTCTTCAGATTCCACACGCCATGTATCAGCTAGCCGCCCAATGCATTGGTAACAAGTACCCTCTAACCTAGCTTCAGGCGACGCAGTTGAGGCCCAAGCAACCCATCCACAAGCTCCTCCTCTCCGCACTCTTCTTCTGCAAACCAATGCGAGGAAACTTTTAGTCTGCAAGAAGAATACGTAAGCTTTTCCAATCGCTCCATCTACCAAATGTCGGCAAGAATACGAACCCGGCGCCTAGGGAGGCGGGAGACAGTGGTATCGTCGTCCGGCGGTGGCACCCGGTACAGGTCCTCGTCGACGGGCCTCACGACCACCCTGCGGCAGGCGCCCTTAGCCGGCGTGCGCGCTGCCGCCACCGCCCTCTTGTGCTCCGCAGCTCCAGCGACGACGACTCCGCCGCCCGCGGTCTCCGGCCTCCGCGCCTTCTTAGGCGCCGGCGGGGGCGGGGAGTACCTGAACCAGGCGTCGCTGCAGGCCTCCGGCTCCGGCGCGTACCACCACCAGGACTCGGCCGCCGCGGCGCCCGAGCGCGGCGGCGCCGGCTCTTCTGGGGATGACGTCGAGGAGGAGTAGTAGTTCCACTCCCCGAACGCCGGCACGTGCCGCCGCCTCGCCTTGTCCATGATCGCAGAAGCCGATCGAAGGCAAAGAGGTCGAAGCTGGTGAGTAGAAGGCTTGCAGGTGGTGGTAGTGGGAGAAGGACAATGGCTGGATGCACGTAAGTCCTTATTATAAATGCGCACTCGGCTTGGAGCCTTCGACCCCCATGCCTTGCCGTGGCGTCGTCCCGAAGGAAGAAGTGCACGCGAGGCAGAGTGGCATGGCAGGGCAGGCCAGGCCATAAATTTCTCGGTCGAGCTGGGTCCTGTTTAGTTCATCCAAAATACCAACTTTGACATTATGCAAAAAAAAGATTCCCCGTCACATCAAACTTGCGGTACATGCATGGAATACTAAATGTTGACGAAATCAAAAACTAATTATACAGTTTGGTTGTACTTTGCGAGACGAACGTTTTGAGCCTAATTAGTCAACGTTTGGACAATTATTACCAAATAAAAACGAAACGCTACAGTACCTAATGTCGCTACAGTAGGCTCGGCGGCGCCGAATTCGGACGCAACTAAACGAGGGCCTGCTTCGACTCGACGCACGGCGGGTGTGCACTGTACATGATGTACGCGCGCGGCATGGCGACGGTTGCGCTCGCCACTACTGGAGAGCCAAAATTCCCTGACGGTGTACGGACCGTCAGGGAAATGTAAAACACCGTCAAGGAAATCTAAAAGTAAATTCCTTGACGGTGAACCGCCAGGGAATAACCGTCAGGGCTGGCTCGACAGGGATGATGTTATTTCCCTGACGGTGTACCGTCAGGAAAATACGATTTTATTTTCCTGACGGTGGATAACCCACAGGTTAATTGCAAAACCGTCAAGAAAAATCTCTTTTCTCTGACGGTAGAAACAGTAAAAAAAATGGATTACCGACAAGGAAATAAAATTCCTTGGCGGTGCAAAACCGACAAGCTATTATATCATTTACCCTGACGGTCTGCACACCGTAAAAAAATCGCTTTTTCCTGCCGGTGCCTGTTTTCCCTGTCGATTTCTTCCCATCAGGGAAATATATTTTTCCTTGTCGGTGGTGATTTCCCTGTCGAAAGAGGACCATCAGGAAAATTCTTTTCCCTGTCGGTGTTAAACCACCAGGAAAAATCACACCGACAGGAAAAAACTGACATACTGTTTTCCATATAATTTAAAACAGATATATTGAATATAATATACACTGAACCATGGAGACATATACCAAGATAAATACAATACACCATCATATATATATAGATTAGTCTAGCATAAATTCATTACATACATAGATGTCTTGTTTGCATCAACATTGGTAAATACATGAGATGTCCAAATATTTAGCACCCATCTACCCAAAATAACTTCTCCAAACATTTGGCATCAACATAACTCCCTTCCACCACCAGTACTAGCTAAAGATCAGTACTAGCCCAACAACCACACCACTAGTACTGACCTAAGTGTATGCAGAGGCAAACACTTCAAAAGAATACGAGCTAAAGGTTAGTACTAGCTCAACATCCACGCCACTAAGAACTAGCTGAAGGTTAGTACCAACCAAATTGTATGCAGGGGCAAACACTTCAAAAGAACAGGCTACACAGCCATTCAGTCTTCAGTGAGATCAGCACCAGCACCTGCACATGTGGCTTCATTATGATAGTTCCTGGTTTCTAATGCAGCTCTACTTCCACCATGGAGTCTCTCATTTGCTGCAACATCGTCATTAGTCGATTCGGAACCCACATGAGATGATCCAGTCACCGGCTGCATGTGAAAAAGTAAAAGATTATTAGTCACCGGGCTGCATGTGTTTCAGTCAATATGAGTACAAGGCTAAAACATGTTCAGCTAAAAACAAAAGTTGTTTTCTAAGAATGTTCAGCTAAGATGTTCAGCTAAAAACAAAAGATGTTCACCTAAGAATGTGTTACTGACCAAGGTATACATGTTCAGTTAAGAATAGTTTACTAATTATTTTAATACCACTAGTCTAGAATCAGTTCAGCTAACAGAAATTGTGGTACCCTATTTGCATAACATACTAATTCTTCCCAGTTCTTCAAAACCGAAAAAGTGTGAATTTCTACCTTACCACCAGATGTGAACATTGGAATCTCAGTGTAACATGATTATGTGATTCTGTGCAACTAAAGTCCATAGCTACAAAAGAATCAACATGAGGCCACTTCCTCACTGGTGCACTGGGTACTGCCATGCTGAATACCAAAAAGCTCTAGTTAGACTAACTGATAGGAGCCAAATGCCTAAATTGAATGCCATGCAAAGAAGAGTAAAATTCCCTTCACTTTGTTTATTTTCCATCTATGATTTATAGCTAATAGAATATTTTTTATATACTCACAGTTGGTTGTGTTGTTGATAGAATGCTTAGTGCTTCCTCTGGAACTTCCTCGCCCACGCGCCGATAAAGTCGCTGCACACGAATATGTACCACGTTAATGTGAACAAATGTTGTTCGAAACAACAAATCTTAGATTCAGATATTTGCACATACCACTATCAAGCCTAGTGCCATTTTGCCTACATTGTCCTTTTCCTGTTGTAGCCTTGTGTTTTCAGAGCGTAGATGTGCAACTTCTCATGCCATGCTTTGCATAGAAACTGAATTTGATGGACGGATATTGTTTTCCTTCGCGGCTGCCCTGATATCAGCTGCCCTAACAGCACCATTTGCAATGGCAAATCGTCCATGGGGCGTGCCACCAGAGAGGTCATACAAGACCTTGCCATTCAATTCTTGCTCATGCACTTGCTGGCTTTCCTCTTCCACATCCCCTTCCCCTTCCATGTGCTCATGCTCTCCATCCACTTCATCTGGATGTGCAACCCTCCTAACAGCTGACATATAGTCATCCTAGAAACAATGTTCATACATAAAGTAGTCACTTGCACCATAAAAGAAGAATCTAAAAAGTAAATGGTTTCCATATATCAAAGTAGAGCGTGCTTACAATCAGCTTTTGTGCTTTCTGACAACGAATTGGACCACTACTGCCAGTGCTATCCACACTTTTGAAACCAGAATGCATCACAGCAAATGTGTTCATAAATGTTGCCTTTGCTGGACCAAAGTTCTTTCCCTATAAGATAGAATAGGTTTTCAATGTAAACATCAGCAAAGAAATAGAAAAAATACTAATCTGTACTTGTTTAGAACATGCAGATTTGCTAGTAATCTTCAGCCATATGTCATATTGGTTGTTTTTGTATTGGACGAGATTACCTTGTGCTAAAAAAATAATTTGTCTGTTTGTCCATATTGGCTGTTTGTTACATTCTGAGGTTTCTCTTATCACTTTTCTGTCAGATATAGCACTTATAATTCAAATAGTAGTCTTTATAGATTCTTACGAGTAAGAAGACACTCATTAGCAAGGGTATCATACCAGAACTTGTTGTGTCTCCGTGAATGGCCTCGAACCTCCATGATTTTGAGCAATATCTTGTGATTTGAAGCGACATTCCTGTGCTCTCGCTCGTTTTAGCTTGAAATCATCAGTGCACCAATAAGCACACAGCCTAGGCCACACCTCGTCACTGCACCACTTCAGCCTACCAGCCAAGTATTGTTCATACTGCAGCTGTATCGGGCGAGCATGTGCATCATCAATTGTTTCAAGTGTATTGGGATCCCTGTAGTACTCCTTCACACAATCCACACGGGATTGATACAACTGGTCCTTAACTCTTTTCTTCAAATATTTTTCAAGAACACGATCAGCCTCTGCTTGGTCATCTATACTGACTTCAAACAAGCGCTGCATGTGTACAAGACAAGCTAGATCAACAAAAGCAACTTATCTGTGCATGTTATACTCCTAACTTGAAAAATTATGTGTTGCTTACCCAAAATTCAGAAAGCACACGATCTGCACTTGACACTCCTGTTTGATTCGCAGGATCTAGAAAAAAATAATCTGCCCACTCCAGTGCTGCACGCTTCCTAATGAGTGCCCCATTCTCATCTCTGTCCTCAACCAACACAGTAGGGTATTCTCTCTTAAGAACGACTCCAACTTGAGTCGTGTATTTGTAAGGGGGATCCTTGTTCTCATAGTCAACATAGCTAAACTGCCTGCAGTCATACATATTTGTTTTATTGAGGTGTTCAAATATTTATAATAACAATGAATCATCAATTAGTAATGTACTCACTCGTCACCACTTGGTTTAAGAAGCACCTTGGTACCAGGCTTAGGTAGTGCTAATTCTGTCACGCGCCCTGGCTTCCTTCCTCTTTTTTTAGGTGGCTCTTCTCGGGCAAGAGCACCTCTGGTCCTTTGGGTGGCATCACTAGCAGAGGCTGTACCAGTACC
Organism: Miscanthus floridulus; assembly: GCF_019320115.1. Taxonomy (NCBI): domain Eukaryota; kingdom Viridiplantae; phylum Streptophyta; class Magnoliopsida; order Poales; family Poaceae; genus Miscanthus; species Miscanthus floridulus. Next base: position 43,633,614 of record NC_089589.1, read on the forward strand.
ATGAGATGCACTGCCATGGGAGCCACGATTGCTAGTAGCACGATTGGTTGGAACATGACGAATGGCACGAGTCATCTGCACAAAAAGTAGAGTCCACAAAAAGTAAATTAGCATAGGAATTAAATAGCCAGGACAAAAGTTAAGTCTGCATAAAAGGTAAATGGATGCAATGAATAACCAGCAAGTAAAAAAACAACAAATATAAGTTTAGAAGGTGAACAACAAGCTAAAATTATATAGTCCACACAAGTAATAATAGTAGATTGAAAAGTTTTGGTTGTCAGACAACCAACTGCATTACATCACATTAATTTTACTAGGACTATATATTGGAACAACAAGTTTTCTCCAAATTGCAGTTTATGACTAGATCAGAAATCATTTGGATCATAAGTCTCCTCAGCCTCTTCATCCATTGGTTCCTCCTCTTCTTCTGTGCTTACATACTCTTCCTCAATATCTTCTTCATCATATCCTTCATCTTGAACAGCAGCCTTCTCTATTGTTTCCAAGTCTTTTGGGTCAGTTATCTCGTCAGAGCCCAATGAGATTATGGTGTCCAATGCATCCCCCAAATCAATAACAAAGGTACCATCCAATCCTTCCTCTTGATAGACATCATGTATTGTGTCTTCAGAACTCATTGACATAGTATTATCGGTATTTCGGGGTACACATCCATGTGGAGCAACCTGATACACAACCCACCATGGTAACAACTCCTTCTTGCATGGGTACGACAGATAGTAAACTTGAGTAACTTGACTAGCCATCACAAATGGGTCAAAACTTTTTAATCTTGCTGCATGCTTGATCTCTACCAACCCTAGGTCTTCTGTGCGCCTCAATCCATTAGGTGTTGGATCAAACCAGCGGCAATAAAACAAAACCAACTCTAGTTTAATACTACCCTCCCATTTTATCTTTATGATATCTTCTATGACACCATAATACTCAAGAGCGTTATCAGATTCATCATATGAAGTAACACAAACACCGGTATTAATGGTTGTTAGCCCTGGTCTTCCTTTCTCATATTTCTCAGACCGAAATCTATATCCATTGATATCATAACACCCATATGAGGTAACTTGAGTGCGAAAACCATAAGACATTTGGCACAGCACATTGTGAATGCTAGCTGATTTTTGGCACTGAAAAAGAACAATTTATATGTTAACTTTGTTTAAGTTTTCTTATAATTTAAAGTAAGCATAATGTGACTTTTTAGAACAAGGGAAGAAGATTACTTTTCTTTTGAACCATTCAAAAAAATTTGGCCCTGATTCCGTGCCACGGCCATGTTTCCAACCATTTAACCTTAAATCACGAAGTTGCTGTTCTGTGGGAGGAAGACGGCTCTTCCACTGCTCCTTCTCAAATTGTCTACATTAACAGATTTATTGTTATCCCTATATGCACAAATTCTACTAAAGAAACCTCAGATTTTTCATGTGTTTTTAGAACTTACATGAAGAAATCTTCCATCTCAGGCATGTTTGTTAATATGTACAGGAAAGCAACCTTGTATTCCTCATTTGAGAGGTCACGGATACCCCTTGGACTAATGCATCGACCCGAGCATTTAAAAATTTCAAGGTCACATGTAGCTTGAAATGTAGATGCACCATCATCATAGCGAGGTATCTTGTTTCTCATTGAAGGAGCAGTGGATTTAAAATACAAGCTAAGGTTATTTGTAACCTCTTCAACTAGGAATGCCTCAACCATGGCAGCTTCAACTCGAGCCTTATTTCTAATTTTCTTCTTAAGTTTTTGGATACACCTATGAAGTAACAACATACCCATGATCAATAAACTAAGGTCCTTTAATTTGGACAGCAGCTTACATAACTTATTTACATAATTACCTCTCATATGGATAGCTCCAACGAGCTAGGACTGGCCCTCCTAACCTTGCCTCATAAGGTAGATGGATGATCAAATGTTGCATAACATTGAAGAAACCAGGAGGGAATATCTTCTCTAATTTGCAAAGAAGCACTGCAACATTTTGTTCCAGAGAACGGACAACATCTTTGCTAAGCTCTTTCGCACACAATTGGCGATAGAAGTAACTAAGCTCAGCCAAAGAGCGCCATACATTGTCAGGCAAGAACCCGCGGAACACAACAGCAAGCAACCGTTCAATAAAAATGTGGTAGTCATGACTTTTTAGGCCTAAAACCCTCTTTTGCTCAAGGTTTACACCACGCCTTATGTTTGCAGCATATGCATCAGGAAACTTTAAATCTTGGATCCATTTGAGAATGGTTGGCTTGTCATCTTTACCAATACAGAATGGACCTCTTGGCCTATCCCACTTCCCATTGTTTCTTTGCACCAAATGGAGCGAAGGACGATTACAAATTTGAGCTAAATCTAGCCTAGCCTTCACATTATCTTTGGTCTTATCTCCTATATCAAAGCATGTGTTCCATATGGCTTCAGCCATATTCTTTTCATTGTGCATCACATCAATATTGTGAGGTAGAAGAAGTTTCTGGAAATATGGAAGCTGCCTAAAGCAAAGTGCATGTGTCCAATTATGCAATTTTCCATAGGTATCTGAATCACCTACAAATCTATCCAAATGGCGTTGCATTTCCTCTCCTGTTAAGATACTAGGAGGCTCCTCAGAAACCCTAGTGTTCTTACGGAATGCATTTGCTTGTTGTCTAAATTCATGATCAACAGGCAGGAACTTCCTGTGGCAATCAAACCAGCAAGCCTTATGACCATTACGTAGTGTAAAACCTTTGCACCCATATCCATATGGGCATGACAATCTACCATGTGTGCTCCATCCAGCAAAGTCACCATATGCCATGAAGTCATGTACAGACCAAAGGTAGGCTGCCCTTAATGTAAATTCTTTCTTTACCGAAGCATCCCAAGAATTAACCCCTACCCATAGGTCCTGAAGTTCATCAACTAAGGGCTGCATTAGAATGTTCAACTTTTTACCAGGGTGCTTTGGACCAGGAAGAACAAGGGAGAGGAAAATATACTCCTGTCTTAAGAGTGTGCCAGGTGGTAAATTTAGTGGGGTCACAAAGACTGGCCAACATGAATAAGGAGCAGCATTTAGATTAAATGGTGTGAAACCATCAGTTGCTATAGCTAGTCGCACATTTCTTCTATCTGATTCAAAGTCAGGGTTGTCTTTATCAAATTTCTGCCAAGCTTCTCCATCACAAGGGTGCACCATTTTACCATTCGTTGAGGGACTAGGTGCATACATTAGTTTGGCTGTTTCGGGGTGTAGAAACAACCTTTGCAGCCTATCTTTGATGGGAAGATAACGCAAAACTTTGCGTGGAATTTTCTTCCCACCATCCTCATATCGATTGGCTTTACAAAAATCACATTTCTCTTTATTCTCATTATCTTTGTAGAAAAGCATGCAATTGTTGTAGCAAACATCAATTTTCACATATGGCATACCAAGACCCTCTAATAGTTTCCTTGATTGGTAGAAGTTGTCAGGTAGCTTAGAATCTAGAGGAAGAAGTTCATGGACAATATCTAAGATGTCATCATATTCTGCAATAGGCATGTTGTATCGTGACTTTACGGCAAGTAATCGAGCAACCGCGGACATGCATGAGTGATTGGTTTTCTCAGTGCACCAACTCATCTGCACTAGCGACCATCCTGTAGAAAGCTTTAGCATATGGTGTTGGTTCATCTACTGCAGGTGGATGGGCCCCAGCTAGATCAACTAGCATTTCATCCATATGGTCGGTCTCATCAAAACCCTCTCTATTTACTGCATTGTCAAATTCAGTATGACTAACAGTCCCCTCTCCATGCTCTGTCCATGTTTCATAGCCTTCCTTAAAACCATGCTTACATAGGTGCAATTCTACAGTTTTTCTTGGGTGTCTAAAATAGTTCCGGCACTTGGCACAAGGACACTTGATGGTACCATTTTGAGCTACACCCGGAAATGCAAATGCATGATTCAAGAACACAGTGCTTTGATTAATCCATTCATTAGAAAAGTTACCACGCTGCCAACCACTATACATCCATGAGCGGTTTGACATGTTAATAAGTTCTGTATTGAAAGATTAACATGTTAGATTTCTGTTTAGTATTATTTTAGATCAGAAAATCTACACTGCATGAAAACCACACTGTTTTAGATCAAGAAACAATCAAAGATTTGTTTTTTATTAATATAGAACTAAACTACAGTTGTCCATAAAACGATCTGGGTTCACCATTCTTTAACATTGCTCAAGTGAAGTTCTCGCTGAATTGAATCACAGCCAAATGCCAAAGGAAAATAAATGCAGGCAACATCACAACGAGAAAGGAATATAGATTAACCTTGATTCTGGAACCAGGAAGCTCAGCTCACGGGCCCTTCACCTCCAGCGTGGATCCTGTCTTCTCCAGATCCAGTGTCACCTGCCTTCCGTCGGACCTCCACTGCTCGCGTGTTTCTCGATGGAGCAGCAGATGAGTTCTTGAATGGAGACTGCGGAATCCTGGACTCCTGTTAGTTATCCCAATAATGAAGATCTTAATTGTTAAAAGATCTATCTAACAAGGGTCCAAACTATCAAGTTGTAACAGAAGCTGTACAAAGAAACAGTATGTAATATATGTTCTCCTGCATCCAAGACTCAATAGTCTACGTACATCAATTAGATACGGAACGTGCCTATAATGGAGACTGATTTGTCTCAAATAAAATAACTCTATATTGCCATTAACAGGTGTGATAACTGATACATGCACAGCTCAGTTAACAAGAAGAATCAATCGATCTATAGTGGAAGACAGGAACACACCTGTATGGAGACTAGTGGAGGAGCCGAGTGGTGTCCCGAGGAGCCGCGGCGTCCTGTCCGTCTCAAGGGCGGCACTTGGTGTGGAGGAGCCGCAGGGGAGCCATGGCGGCGTGGAGTAGCAAAGAGGCGGACGAAGCGGGGCGGCGTGGTGGAGGGCACAGATGGGGTTGCGGACGGCGTAAGGGAGGCCGACGAGGCGGGGCGGCGTGGGGGAAGTTCGGGGGCGGCGGCGTGCAGGTAGCTCCGTGGGGAAGATGGGGGCAGGCGTGAGAGGGAGACCGTGCCCGCGCGCAGGAGCTCCGTGGGGAAGATGGGGGCGGCGGCGTGGGGGAGGGAGAGCAGGAACGGTCGGCGTGGGGAGGCAGCGCCGGGCGCAGTGGAGAAGAAATTGTTGCTGGCGCTTGGGAGAGGTGGGAGTACCGTGCGGTGTGGTGTGGGGAGATAGGGTTTGCCTTTTTCTTTTTTTTCTTTTTCCCTCTTCTACGGCGTGCAGCCACTTTTAGCATCGGCCACCTGAAGAGCTTGAAGGCAGGGATGCGGGATGGAATTTTTTGGCGGGCTTTCGGCCCGCCTCTCATTCTTTGGAGGGATGGCGGAAACTTCTGGCGGGCCTTTTTCAGCATTTTCGCGCCTTCCAATAATTTCCCTGTGTGTAATTAAAATCACCGTCAGGGTAAATTCAAAAACCGACAGAGTAATTATTTACCCTGTCGGTTTCTTAAACACACAGGTTAATACAAATTTCCCTGATGGTTATTCATTTTCCCTGTGTGTTTTACAATAACCGTCAAAAAAATTGAATTTACCCTGACGGTTTTCTGAATAACCGTAAAAAAAAACCGAAACCGTTAGGGTATTTCGACTTTCCAGTAGTGCGCATTCGTTGCCCACTGCTGGTGCTGCTGGGCCAGCACGTCAGGGATAGCTTTAGCTGGCTCTGGCGGTAGCAGCGTTGGTTGGGCAGGCTAGGCAGCTAGCATTTTCCGACACACGGGCTTCGGTTCGGCCAACCGTTGGTTCTTTCACGCGTCCGAATGTAGGGTAGCGTCCCGATGCACTTTAAAATGGGGCCGCTGTGGCCTGTGTGGGCACGTGCCACCGTATATTTCATTTGCCGTTATTTATAGAGTACTGTAGGTTGAAGGCACTTACGTAAAGCAGGTAAAATAAAAAAAATAAAAACTAGAGTTTCTTGAGTATCATTTTATGTGCTGTCACAAGTCTATCTTTTTTCCCTCAAGCACCAGAGTTTGTGCAGCTAGATCTATTTAGCTAAAAAAACATAAAGCGGAGGTGGAAAACTTGGAGACAAGCAGTTCAAACAAGCCTTTAGTTTCCCTAGGACTATATCATAAACCATTTCTTTCAAAATATTGACACCGTGTTTCGATTCTGTATTGATCTTATCCAGTGGATTTTCTCTCCTTTTTCTACGGGACTTCGGATCCCCACGCTGTAAAAGTACTCTACCCTGCATGCTATTGACCCAGGAGGAAGTAGCTGTGTCGTCCTAGCTAAACGTACGTAGTGTTCAATCTCTACTCATGCCCAAATAATTAATACGCTCCACCACCATTCACCAATGTCCATTCCAAGGGCTGCAGACGCTTCAGTGAGTGGCATGCTTTTGCACAGAGGCATGCAATGCAAACACGGCCTCACCACCACCCTGTAGGCGCCCTTGGCCGGCGCGCGCGCTGCGGCCACCGCCCTTGCCTAGGTCTCCATCCCAACGCTCTTGGTGCTCTCCGCCTCCTGCAATCTCCGGTCTCCATGCTTTCTTAGGCGCCGGCGGCCTACGATGCGGGGGCTGGAAGTACCTGATATTAGAACTTAAATGTGTGATTAGCTAGCCTATTAGAACCGCTAATCTAATAACATGAACACACTAATTTCAAGATTAATTAGTACATACCTCAGTTATACGTAGATGGTCGTTATGGTTGATGTCTCCTGGATCCACCTCTTGTTGTCGGTACTCGCGTTGTTATTACTGACACTCCGAAGAATCACTGGCACAGGGACTGGTGACTAGCCTATGATCTTGACCCGACTGTCGTGCCTAGGTTAGGGATATGGTGGATATCTGATCGAGATAGCAGAGAGACGTCAGAAGCCCCGGGTGATTTAGTCCGCACGTCCGATCAACGTGCGTTAGATAGGGGTGGTGTGCCCACAGCCCTTAGGACTCAGTCATTAGACCTAATCTGAACAACTTTAACACCTGAACTAGGCGCCGCTGGAGACCTCGTGCCTGTTTGATTGCCGCCACACCTTGCCATGCCTAAAGTTAGCTGAGGTGAGATTAAGTTAGCAGGTACTTAGCTGAGGTCGAAGCAGTAGTAGCTTGTTGTGCATGCGGTCGCGGCCTGGCCAGCTACAGAGCTACAGACCGGCGCTCTGCGCGCGGCAGCCGAGAATGGCGCGCATTTACGATGGATGGCCTTCGGGCAATTCATCGAAGAAGCCTGTGGCATACTGGGGCCTCGTTTAGATTGCGAAAAAATTTCAACCCGATGAATAGTACCACTTTCGTCTTATTTGGCAAATATTGTCCAATTGTGGACCAACTAGGCTCAAAAGATTCATCTCGTGATTTCCAACTAAACTGTGTAATTAGTTATTTTTTTTACCTACATTTAATACTCCATACAAGCGGCTAAAAATTGATGTGATGGAGAGAGAGTGAAAAAACTTGGAATTTGAATGGCATCTAAACAAGGCCTGGGCGGTAGTGGGTTGTGTGGGGTCTGGAATGCATGCATGCATGCCTCATTTACGGTTGGCTATTGACACAGCTACTACGGTCAAAACAGGCTTGTTGCCTTGTTGGGTACGGTAGGCTGGCATGCATAACGGGGCCAGATTGAAGCGCGCGAGGTGGGGGGCTATTTGCAGGCCGGGCGCTTATGCAGAATGGCGTGGCTCGGCAGGCGGCAGCCGGGAAGTCAGAGGGGAGCCGTGCGAAGCCTGATTCCAGCGAGGCCCGGTCCCGTCAATCTATCACTACAGGAACTGCTGGATTCCCCGAGTGCCGGTTGTACTCGGGGAAGCCTTCCCCAAGTGCAACACTCGGGGAAGAGCCTCCGGCTAATCCTCTCACGGGAAAGTCGCCTTCCCCGAGTGTCAAAAATCGTGCACTCGGGGAAGGCTTTTGTCGCAGAACCGACCAATTTATAAGAATACAAGTACAATGGCAATCCGCAAGCGGTCGCACTGTCATACTTGAATCTATATAAACTCGGTAGTCCGTCGAGTACCACGACGGGTCTCGATAAACGATTTACAACAACCAAGATCGTACAGGATTCAACATACATGCCACATATTACATAAAGTTCGCAGATACTTTTCGTCATCAGAGTACGAATAAAAAGTTATTACAAACTGAGTTTGGTAAACAAAGCGGAAGCAAATAAGTTCGAAGATAAAGTTTCCAACATAGTTTGATATAGTGCAAGCCAGATCACGGTCCACAAAAGCAAGGATAGGAATTACTAAAGAAGCCTGCCCAGGGCTTACTCCTCATCCACAGCGGGATAGAAGCAACTCTTGCAATAACCATGATACACAGTGTCATCTGCAACAATGGGAAAATAAACCCTGAGTACGAGAAGGTACTCAGCTAGACTTACCCGTCATGAACCAGAAATAAAATGACTCCAAGGATTATGCAAGGCTGTATAAGTGGACGTAACTTGACAACATTTTGCGAAAAAGACAATTAACCGTTGTACAATTGTGATTCTTTTATCAAGTTAATTATAACTATCCATTTCTAGATTAGCAACTATCCTATGCCAAACATGTGGTATATTATTTAGAATCATACAATAGTAACCATAGCAGGTATTGTAATTCCATATTCATTTGAACCATCATGTTTCATAATATAGTTGCTACGATGTTGGGACTAGCCAAGTTTCTCACTATCCGGGAGAGACGGCGATTCGAATCGATTTCAACCAGCTGGGAATTTATTCCTAACACAAACCCAGATCTATCAGCCACGATAGTCTTAGGTCACCTTTGGTACAACTCAGGTACACATTTCGCGGGTCCGTACCGCGCCGCACAATCTGGAACACCAGATGCCATGATGCTCAGGCCAAGCCTGCCTTTGGGCTCAGTCTGATTGTTCCCCGGAAGGAGCGCACAACAGAACGGTTCCCGGCCTGAGTTGAATTACTCGGCTTCACGGTCGGAACGAGTTATCCGGCCAGCTAAGTGAGAGGCATGCGTTCAATCTTGTCAGAAGCGCCAACAACGGTACGGTCCTTAATCGACACAGACGGGGATAAATCCACACCCAAGACCTCCATGTCTTGTTGCTTCTCTATCGACTTCCCGTCCGGTCTCAATTTATTTTTACCACATGGTTCTGTTCCACGATAGCAGATATAGCCAACCGTGCTCCGGTATCCACCTATATCTCGCAGGTGACAGGACATCACCCGACTTCTACCGGTCTAAGCATGGCTAAGCATATATTCGATCCTGGACCTATACCGGTTAAAGGGTTAATATCTGGACAAGGAATGTACATGCATCAAGTGGTTTCATTCAACTCTTATACCTAATGCATCAATCATAAATACGTAAGTAAACATTTGTAAATTACTGGGAGACTTATAATGCTCCGGGGCTTGCCTCGCAGAAAGGAAGTAGGGCGGTGGTCAGGGCACTCCGGAAGCTCTTCAGGGTTCTGCTCCACGCCTTCGGGAGCTGGGGCTTGCGGATTCTTCTGCGGGTTCCCTTCGTCTGCTTCTTCGAATTCCAGCAACGTGATCTCTTCCTCCGATCCTAGATGCATGAGTATGATATGAGTATTACGAATGCATAATGTTAACAAGTGCATCGCGTTGTTTGAGTAGGTGCATATCTCTTCTCGATTACTACTTAACTATTTCTACAATGCATCGACTACACCGCAAACAGTAGCTACTTGTTTCACTCATAACTAGAGTTCTACAAATCCAAAAACAGTGATCCTGGACTTTCTAGAAAGCTTATCAAATTCTCTACAACTTTGTTATTAACCATTTTTATAGTCTACATCAGTTTCAACATGTAACTCTTCCCACTCTAGAATCATTCCAGAAACTACTTAACATGCAATATAAAGTAATAACACTTCTACTTCAGGTAATTATTCAAAATTTGACAACCTAGAACCTACCAACAGTTTCAGCATACCAAATACAGTTAAGATGATATAATGGTGAAGCCCAAACTATTTATTAAATTGCCTTTATTATTTTATTTAGATATCTAGGTTAAATAATAAATATATATCAAATGTGCTTAATAAATTCTCAAAATTTTACAGAGTCTTACTAATGCTATCAAAGGACTACTATAAAAATTTCATGTCATTTTACTAAGTAGAACATCCTATACAAAAATGATAAGGAAGCAAGGCTTGAAATAGCATAAATGGAAAATCCTATTGAAAAGTGTCAAGCAACAGATTTCTTATTTTTCCTAACATCCATATGGTACTAGTATCACTTCCAACAAATTTCAGGAATTTTGGACTCATAATTAATTTATAAAAATTCATGCAAGGATTAACTATTTATAAAAGAAAAATCTATAACTATAGATCTACACATGCACTGGTCCTCAAATTTTTACCCAAGCTCACGTATGACAAGAATAGCCTACCACAAAAATTTCATAATTTTTGGAGCACAGGAACTTTAGATATAAAATAAACAAATTTGAATGCATTCAAAAGCACATTTGAAATCCCTATTTAAATCTCCAGAAATTTCTACTGTTGAAGCCAAGACCATATTTTTCCTAAATACTACACTTCCTAAGGAACACAACCATATTTATTTGACAATTTTAGGAGCTACCAAACTAAAGATACAAAAATAACAAAACAAATCAAAAACTGGAATATTTGAACTAGCCTACAACACTGCTGTCGCTGACCGGTGGGACCCGCTGGTCAGGGGACCCCACGCGTCAGTGACACAGAGCCGAGCAGCGGCGCTGCTGGGCACTGCGCGGCTATGGCTCGTCGACGGTGAGCTTCGCCGGCGGTGAGGTCTTCACGACACCAACCACTGAGTAGCGCGCGTCAAACGACTTAGGTGGTGGCGGGTGAGGGTGGGTGGAGCATGCTCGTCGTCGGTGATGGCGGCACGGCGGCGCTGCACGACGCTGTGCCGGCCATCTCCGGCCACGAGAAAGCTAGGCGAGGCGCGCAATGGTACCACGGTGACCTAGTGACTCTATTTCAACAACAAAAGCTCCACATAAAGCTCCGACGACTCTTGACCACGGCGCGGTGGTGCGGGGTTAGAATGCGGCGGCGCGGGTCGTCGCATTCCACGCCGGCGGGATCACTAACGACGGTAACGTCTTGGCACCGGCTAATACACGTCCTGACCCAACGCTAACGCTCAAAATCGAGGGAAAAGCGCCGATGAGCCGAGCTATGGCCAGCTTGCCATGGAGGCGGCCATGGCGACCGTGAACTCCGGTGAGAAAGGAAACGGTGAATTCGTCCTCACCGAAGTGTGACAGCCGCTGAAATCAAGACGAGGGGTGGAGGGAGGTGTGGCGCAGCTATGGGTGAGATGGAGGCGGTGATGGTGCGACGTAGCGCACGCGAGGCGATGGCGGAGGCGGTGCTGTGCTCGGCGGCGTGGCCTGGTTCTGCGGCGAGAGCAAGGGAGGGCGCTGGAGAGGGAGAGAGCTGGCGTGGGCGAGTGGAAATGGAGCGGGCGCACGCTGGCGTGAAGAAGGCGCGCCCAGGCGCGTCGTGGCCTGCGCGGACAGAGCGTTGGCGACGCGCGGCCGTCGTGAACTCCACGCGGCGGCTCTGCTCTAACGCCGGTCGACCACTGTGCCGGCCGATTCAGTTGGTTCAGACGCGAACGGGACGCCTGACAGCGTGTTTTCTCGTTGATTTATCTGCAAATCCATGGCTCCTTCGTGCAAACCTCCTGAATAAATTTCGTAGACTTAAGTACCATCTACAAATGTTGTTCAATGATCTCGTGCTAATTCGCAACCGAAACTGGGAAAAATCATCTCCAAAGTGAGCCCGTCAGTCGGTCAGTGACCCACGACTTAGCCAATTTCGTTAAGTGTTGAAATCAGGATTTTGATGATTCTTGTGAGTCCAATTCAAACATGTTAGAAGCTAAATCAGTCCATGACATAAAAATAAAAGTTGTTCCTTATGTCAAACACTACAACTTTGCTTTAGTGAACTCCTCCATGCAAGGTCCCTAACACCTAGTTCAACTTTAGTCAAACATGTCACTTTGAAATCATGATACACATTCAAACCATGGCTAAATGACCAAACTAGCCCTAGCACTAAATACCAAAGTTGTTCCTAATGATATCCTAAGCATGTTAAAACAATTTGCAAGGTCATTGAAGCATTTCATGTAGTAGTCACTCATATAGCTATTCAGGTCAACACATGAAATATCACTTAAGTGCTTGATCATGAAATGTGGCCTTCATGAACAAGGTTCCTTTTTGTTAACCTAAGTGTAGCTAAGGTGTTTTAGTGACTAGCACTACCCACTTGCATTCATTTGTACATGATCATATGCATATGTTCTAAGAAACACGAGATAACAAGCAATGTTTCATATGTTTCGATCAAATGTTTCAATTGTAAATGATGATTTATGAATGCTTGATGCTCATGCTCATCTTATGCAAGTCAAGTTATGCAAGGCTAACACCCGAGGTGTTACAGCCCCTCCCCCTTATAAAAATCTCGTCCCGAGATTTGTAAGACCTACCATTCTTGAAAAAAGGCGGGATAAACTTCTTGCAGATAATCTTCTCTTTCCCATGTAGCATCTTGTTCACTATGATTGTTCCACACCACCTTATAGAACTTAATAATCTTACTCCTTGTCACTCTCTCCATTTCCTCTAATACTCGAATTGGCTTTTCTTCATAGGTCAAATCCGATTGAAGCGGCACGTTGGTGGGTGCAATAGCTTCTTCCGGTACTCGAAGACATTTCTTTAGCTGAGAAACATGGAACACATCAAAGATTGCACTCATCTCTGGTGGTAGTTGTAGCTTATACGCAACATTTCCCTTTCGTTCCAAAATTTTGTATGGCCCTACATATCTTGGTGAAAGCTTCTTTTTCATCCCAAATCTCTTCACACCTTTCATGGGTGATACTCTTAAGTACACATAGTCACCTACTTCAAAAGTTAGTGGTCTTCTTCTTCTATCGGCATAACTCTTCTGTCTTGATTGAGCTGCCTTCATGTGTTGTTGGATGATACGTACTTGTTCTTCGGCTTCATTGACAAAATCAATACCAAAATATCTCCTTTCATCGGGCTCAATCCAATTCAATGGAGTTCTACACTTTCTGCCATACAAGGCTTCAAATGGAGCCATTTTGATACTTGCTTGATAACTGTTGTTATAGGAGAATTCAGCTAAAGGTAACCATTTCTCCCATGACCCTTTTGAAGATATAACACAAGCTCTAAGTAAATCTTCTAGGATTTGGTTTACTCTCTCTGTCTGCCCTGAAGTTTGCGGATGATAAGCTGAACTCCTGATTAGCTTGGTTCCCAAAGCTTGGTGTAAGTGTTCCCAGAAATGAGCTATGAACTGCGGCCCTCTATCCGAGATTATGGTCCGGGGTACTCCATGCAACTTCACGATCTAGGATACGTATATCTTAGCGTATTTCCCAACTATATACGTCGTGTTCACGGGTATAAAGTGTGCTGACTTGGTAAGACGATCAACAATGACCCAGATTGAGTCATGACCTTGTGGCGTTGTTGGAAGGCCTGTAATAAAGTCCATACTGATCTCTTCCCATTTCCATCCTGGAATAGGCAGTGGCTGAAGTAATCCAGCGGTTTTCATATGGACGGCTTTCACTCTACTGCAGTTATCATACCTTGCAACATAGGCTGCGATCTCTTTCTTCATCTTAGTCCACCAAAAACGGGTTTTCAAATCTTGATACATCTTACTACTACCCGGGTGGATAGACAATTTGGACGAGTGAGCTTCTTCTAAGGTTTGATTCCTTAGCTCACGGTCTTTTGGCACCACTAGTCGGTCCTCAAACCATAATACACCTCTTTCGTCCAATCTAAAATGTTTGGTTTCTTGCTCTAGCATTTTTCTCTTGATGTGACTTATTCCTACATCTGTCTGCTGTAGCTCTATGATTTTGCCCTCAAGCGAACAACTGATTGTGATATTGTGGAGTACGGCAGGATGTACCAAGTTGAATCCATCTTCCAATAGTGCTTCCATAGTGTTGCAATGGGACTTCCAGCTAAGTGCATCAGCTACTACATTTGCTTTACCCGGATGGTAATGCACTTCCAAATTGTAATCCTTAATCAATTCCAACCATCTACGTTGTCTCATGTTCAGTTCTGGCTGGGTAAAGATATACTTGAGGCTTTTGTGGTCAGTACAGATATGACATACATTGCCCAACAAGTAATGTCTCCATATCTTTAATGCATGGACAACGGCTGCTAGTTCCAAATCATGTGTAGGATAGTTGACTTCATGTTTCCTCAATTGCCGAGAGGCATATGCAATTACTCTCCCTTCTTGCATAAGTACACATCCCAAACCTATTCCTGATGCATCACAAAATACATCAAAAGGCTTTTCAATGTCTGGTTGTGCTAGCACAGGTGCTGTAGTCAACAAAGTTCTGAGGGTGTGAAAAGCGGTTTCACATTCTAGTGTCCACTTGTATTTCTCATCCTTCTGGAGTAGTCTGGTCATAGGCTTAGCTATTTTTGAGAAATCTGGAATAAACCGACGATAGTATCCTGCTAACCCTAGAAAACTCCGAACTTCATGAACCGAAGTTGGGGCTTTCCACTCCATGACCTCTTGTACTTTTGATGGGTCTACTGAGATTCCATCTCTCGATAAAATGTGACCTAAGAAAGGTACTTTGCTCATCCAAAATTCACATTTGCTAAACTTGGCATATAGCTTATGCTCCCTCAATCTGGATAGGACAATCCTCAGATGTTCTTCATGATCTGACTCATTTTCTGAATAAATCAGTATGTCATCGATAAACACGACCACGAACTTATCCAGTTCGGGCATGAATACCGAGTTCATTAGGTACATAAAATAGGCTGGGGCATTTGTTAGTCCGAAAGACATAACCAAATACTCGTATAAGCCGTACCTAGTAGAGAAAGCGGTTTTAGGTATATCCTCCGGTCTGATCTTTATTTGATGGTACCCTGATCTCAAGTCAATTTTGGAGAATACCTTTGCTTTCGCTAGTTGATCGAACAAGATGTCAATGCGGGGCAATGGGTATTTGTTCCTGATGGTCACAGCATTGAGTGGTCTGTAATCTACACACATTCTTAGTGACTTATCCTTCTTTTTCACAAACAATGCTGGGCATCCCCACGGAGATGAGCTAGGTTGGATAAGACCTTTGTCCAATAGATCTTGCAATTGAACCTTGAGTTCTGCTAACTCATTGGGTGGCATTCTATAGGGCCTTCTAGATATGGGTGCGGTACCTGGCACTAATTCAATCTTAAATTCCACGTCCCTATCCGGTGGTAGACCTGGTAATTCCTCTGGAAATACATCCGGAAACTCGCAAACCACTGGAATATCACATATGGTGGTAGTTTGGATAGCACAGGCTAAATATTGGGGTTTGAAATCGCGGGAGAGTGGAACTAGAAAAGCATTCCCTCCCGTGGGTTCTCTCAACATAATAGTACGGGTGCTAGTGTCAATAAGAACACCATGATCCATCATCCAATTCATGCCTAAGATTACACTTATCGACAACCCCGGCAATATTATCAAATCTGTTGTGTACTCTCTCCCTTGTATCAAGATGAGTACATTTTTGACTATCTTTTTGGTAGTAACAGTACCCCCTGCTGAACTTATGTTAAAACCCCCTTTACTTACTTCTATTATTTCTTGATCATGTCTAGATGCAAATGCTTGACTCATAAATAAATGAGAAGCTCCCGAGTCAAATAAAACAACTGCGGGATGCTTGTTGACGAGAAACATACCAGCCATGACAACTTCTCCGGCGGGCACTTCCTCCACAGCGGTATAATGCACTTGTCCCTGACATGCCCTGGCATTCACCTGCCTCTGATTGTTCTAATTTGAGTTACTATTCCTCTTAGGGTGGGGGCACTCCTTGGACCAAGCTGCATTTCGCTGGTGAGTTAACCGAGTCATTTCTTCAGTGAGCCTCTCTATCTCGGCGTCGTGCTCCCTCTGAAGCTGACGTCGGTCTTCGCGGGCATGACCAAGAGCACCAGACACACGTCTGAGGCTACCTTCAACTCCATCTAACACTCTCATCACTGCGAACATGGCGCTCATGGCAGGGTTATCGCTGTTCTACCCTTCTGCTGCACCAATCTCCAAAGATCTTCCTCTTGCCTGCTGCCATGAGTCAGTGGAGGGATTACCTCTTGGAAAGACTCCAACCATAGCGGCTGCCAGCTCCTGAGGAAAATGATCCATGATATCCCTCAGGATCCCAAAGGCTGCCCTGCCAGCTGCTTCTTCAGCAGTCCTGCCAGTCGACTCATAACACCAACCTGTCCACTCAGAATCGTCACCTCGGGGACGGACAATGGCCTCCACAGTAACTAAGAGACCTTCTCCCAACCGCTCATTTGCCCAAAAGTAGCAGGGTTCCATTCCATCGGGATAACCTACATAGCTGAGCACTCTCCACAAGAGTGTAGGCATCCCAAACTCTCCAAGGAACGTGTGACGTTGACGGGTACGTGGAGCAAGCTGACGGCTAGGAGCTCTACCTCCGGTGGACTTGCGAGCAGTCTGCTTGGTGCGTGCCATCTGCACCATCAACATGTACCCTTTTGTGAGACAATGCCATAATGGATAAGAGTTACATAACCGAGTAAGAATTTTATAAGGGGAGGAACCATGTAGTTTTGTGAATGGTAATTTAACATGATGCATGCTCGTTCCGTACGTCCTTACAAACTTAGGAAAAATTTGTTTCTAACGGTAGACACGGTGGCATACATACGTTCTCTATATAGATCGTAACTAGTCGAACTACACGTTTCGTTGTTAGTATACCTGCATAAAATTTCATTTCAGCCCTAAACCCAAAATGAAATATGCCGAATGTAATTGTAAATACTTTCATATATGTATCCCCATACATATACTTCCGTATCAATCTACCCAACAATAATTTAAACCCACAATTAAATACGTACCATGTACACATGCAAGCATGCATACATAGCCGTACCAAAGCTAACTCTTCCCGACCGCACGCTCTCATCTTGCGGTCATACACTCATCTTACCTTGGCGTAGAGGCATTTGATCCATACATTACCACTCAAGTGAATGGCATCCATACTATAGCACGCTGTATGGACGACGAAGTAAAAACCCCCATGTTAGTACTTAAATAGCCACCTAATAGTCCTTAATCTGGGCATGAGGAAAGTGATCATTGGCACACTTTAGATTTCAAATACCTATTAATTACTATTAGTTGCTAGAAAAGGATTTTGGAACACAAAAACTTTTGTTTTAAATACACTTGTGACCATTAACGTTGAATCCTGCTCTGATACCAGCTGTCGCAGAACCGACCAATTTATAAGAATACAAGTACAATGGCAATCCGCAAGCGGTCGCACTGTCATACTTGAATCCATATAAACCCGGTAGTCCGTCGAGTACCACGACGGGTCTTGATAAACGATTTACAACAATCAAGATCGTACAGGATTCAACATACATGCCACATATTACATAAAGTTCGCAGATACTTTTCGTCATCAGAGTACGAATAAAAAGTTATTACAAACTGAGTTTGGTAAACAAAGCAGAAGCAAATAAGTTCGAAGATAAAGTTTCCAACATAGTTTGATACAGTGCCAAGCCAGATCACGGTCCACAAAAGCAAGGATAGGAATTACTAAAAAAGCCTGCCCAGGGCTTACTCCTCATCCACAGCGGGATAGAAGCAACTCTTGCAATAACCATGATACACAGTGCCATCTGCAACAATGGGAAAATAAACCCTGAGTACGAGAAGGTACTCAGCTAGACTTACCCATCATGAACCAGAAATAAAATGACTCCAAGGATTATGCAAGGCTGTATAAGTGGACGTAACTTGACAACATTTTGCGAAAAAGGCAATTAACCATTGTACAATTGTGATTCTTTTATCAAGTTAATTATAACTATCCATTTCTAGATTAGCAACTATCCTATGCCAAACATGTGGTATATTATTTAGAATCATACAATAGTAACCATAGCAGGTATTGTAATTCCATATTCATTTGAACCATCATGTTTCATAATATAGTTGCTACGATGTTGGGACTAGCCAAGTTTCTCACTATCCGGGAGAGACGGCGATTCGAATCGATTTCAACCAGCTGGGAATTTATTCCTAACACAAACCCAGATCTATCAGCCACGATAGTCTTAGGTCACCTTTGGTACAACTCAGGTACACATTTCGCGGGTCCGTACCGCGCCGCACAATCTGGAACACCAGATGCCAGGATGCTCAGGCCAAGCCTGCCCTTGGGCTCAGTCTGATTGTTCCCCAGAAGGAGCACACAACAGAACGGTTCCCGGCCTGAGTTGAATTACTCGGCTTCGCGGTCGGAACGAGTTATCCGGCCAGCTAAGTGAGAGGCATGCATTCAATCTTGTCAGAAGCACCAACAACGGTACGGTCCTTAATCGACACAGACGGGGATAAATCCACACCCAAGACCTCCATGTCTTGTTGCTTCTCTATCGACTTCTCGTCCGGTCTCAATTTATTTTTACCACATGGTTCTATTCCACGATAGCAGATATAGCCAACCGTGCTCCGGTATCCACCTATATCTCGCAGGTGACAGGACATCACCCGACTTCTACCGGTCTAAGCATGGCTAAGCATATATTCGATCCTGGACCTATACCGGTTAAAGGGTTAATATCTGGACAAGGAATGTACATGCATCAAGTGGTTTCATTCAACTCTTATACCTAATGCATCAATCATAAATACGTAAGTAAACATTTGTAAATTACTGGGAGACTTATAATGCTCCGGGGCTTGCCTCGTAGAAAGGAAGTAGGGCGGTGGTCAGGGCACTCCGGAAGCTCTTCAGGGTTCTGCTCCACGCCTTCGGGAGCTGGGGCTTGCGGATTCTCCTGCGGGTTCCCTTCCTCTGCTTCTTCGAATTCCAGCAACGTGATCTCTTCCTCCGATCCTAGATGCATGAGTATGATATGAGTATTACGAATGCATAATGTTAACAAGTGCATCGCGTTGTTTGAGTAGGTGCATATCTCTTCTCGATTACTACTTAACTATTTCTACAATGCATCGACTACACCACAAACAGTAGCTACTTGTTTTACTCATAACTGGAGTTCTACAAATCCAAAAATAGTGATCCTAGACTTTCTGGAAAGCTTATCAAATTCTCTACAACTTTGTTATTAACCATTTTTACAGTCTACATCAGTTTCAACATGTAACTCTTCCCACTCTAGAATCAGTCCAGAAACTACTTAACATGCAATATAAAGTAATAACACTTCTACTTCAGGTAATTATTCAAAATTTGACAACCTAGAACCTACCAACAGTTTCAGCATACCAAATACAGTTAAGATGATATAATGGTGAAGCCCAAACTATTTATTAAATTGCCTTTATTATTTTATTTAGATATCTAGGTTAAATAATAAATATATATCAAATGTGCTTAATAAATTCTCAAAATTTTATAGAGTCTTACTAATGCTATCAAAGGACTACTATAAAAATTTCATGTCATTTTACTAAGTAGAACATCCTATACAAAAATGATAAGGAAGCAAGGCTTGAAATAGCATAAATGGAAAATCCTATTGAAAAGTGTCAAGCAACAGATTTCTTATTTTTCCTAACATCCATATGGTACTAGTATCACTTCCAACAAATTTCAGGAATTTTGGACTCATAATTAATTTATAAAAATTCATGCAAGGATTAACTATTTATAAAAGAAAAATCTATAACTATAGATCTACACATGCACTGGTCCTCAAATTTTTACCCAAGCTCACGTATGACAAGAATAGCCTACCACAAAAATTTCATAATTTTTGGAGCACAGGAACTTTAGATATAAAATAAACAAATTTGAATGCATTCAAAAGCACATTTGAAATCCCTATTTAAATCTCTAGAAATTTCTACTGTTGAAGCCAAGAACATATTTTTCCTAAATACTACACTTCCTAAGGAACACAACCATATTTATTTCACAATTTTAGGAGCTACCAAACTAAAGATACAAAAATAACAAAACAAATCAAAAACTGGAATATTTGAACTAGCCTACAACACTGCTGTCGCTGACCGGTGGGACCCGCTGGTCAGGGGACCCCACGTGTCAGTGACACAGAGCGGAGCAGCGGCGCTGCTGGGCACTGCGCGGCTGCGGCTCGTCGACGGTGAGCTTCGCCGGCGGTGAGGTCTTCACGACACCAACCACTGAGTAGCGCGCGTCAAACGACTTAGGTGGTGGCGGGTGAGGGTGGGTGGAGCATGCTCGTCGTCGGTGATGGCGGCACGGTGGCGCTGCTCGATGCTGTGCCGGCCATCTCCGGCCACGGGAAAGCTAGGCGAGGCGCGCAATGGTACCACAGTGACCTAGTGACTCTATTTCAACAACAAAAGCTCCACATAAAGCTCCGACGACTCTTGACCACGGCGCGGTGGTGCGGGGTTAGAATGCGGCGGCGCGGGTCGTCGCGTTCCACGCCGGCGGGATCACTAACGACGGTAACGTCTTGGCACCGGCTAATACACGTCCTGACCCAACGCTAACGCTCAAAATCGAGGGAAAAGCGCCGATGAGCCGAGCTATGGCCAGCTTGCCATGGAGGCGGCCATGGCGACCGTGAACTCCGGTGAGAAAGGAAACGGTGAATTTGCCCTCACCGAAGTGTGACAGCCGCTGAAATCAAGACGAGGGGTGGAGGGAGGTGTGGCGCAGCTATGGGTGAGATGGAGGCGGTGATGGTGCGACGTAGCGCACGCGAGGCGATGGCGGAGGCGGTGCTGTGCTCGGCGGCGTGGCCTGGTTCTGCGGCGAGAGCAAGGGAGGGCGCTGGAGAGGGAGAGAGCTGGCGTGGGCGAGTGGAAATGGAGCGGGCGCACGCTGGCGTGAAGAAGGCGCGCCCAGGCGCGTCGTGGCCTGCGCGGACAGAGCGTTGGCGACGCGCGGCCGTCGTGAACTCCACGCGGCGGCTCTGCTCTAACGCCGGTCGGCCACTGTGCCGGCCGATTCAGTTGGTTCAGACGCGAACGGGACGCCTGACAGCGTGTTTTCTCGTTGATTTATCTGCAAATCCATGGCTCCTTCGTGCAAACCTCCTGAATAAATTTCGTAGACTTAAGTACCATCTACAAATGTTGTTCAATGATCTCGTGCTAATTCGCAACCGAAACTGGGAAAAATCATCTCCAAAGTGAGCCCGTCAGTCGGTCAGTGACCCACGACTTAGCCAATTTCGTTAAGTGTTGAAATCAGGATTTTGATGATTCTTGTGAGTCCAATTCAAACATGTTAGAAGCTAAATCAGTCCATGACATAAAAATAAAAGTTGTTCCTTATGTCAAACACTACAACTTTGCTTTAGTGAACTCCTCCATGCAAGGTCCCTAACACCTAGTTCAACTTTAGTCAAACATGTCACTTTGAAATCATGATACACATTCAAACCATGGCTAAATGACCAAACTAGCCCTAGCACTAAATACCAAAGTTGTTCCTAATGATATCCTAAGCATGTTAAAACAATTTGCAAGGTCATTGAAGCATTTCATGTAGTAGTCACTCATATAGCTATTCAGGTCAACACATGAAATATCACTTAAGTGCTTGATCATGAAATGTGGCCTTCATGAACAAGGTTCCTTTTGTTAACCTAAGTGTAGCTAAGGTGTTTTACTGACTAGCACTACCCACTTGCATTCATTTGTACATGATCATATGCATATGTTCTAAGAAACACGAGATAACAAGCAATGTTTCATATGTTTCGATCAAATGTTTCAATTGTAAATGATGATTTATGAATGCTTGATGCTCATGCTCATGTTATGCAAGTCAAGTTATGCAAGGCTAACACCCGAGGTGTTACAGCCCCTCCCCCTTATAAAAATCTCGTCCCGAGATTTGTAAGACCTACCATTCTTGAAAAAAGGCGGGATAAACTTCTTGCAGATAATCTTCTCTTTCCCATGTAGCATCTTGTTCACTATGATTGTTCCACACCACCTTATAGAACTTAATAATCTTACTCCTTGTCACTCTCTCCATTTCCTCTAATACTCGAATTGGCTTTTCTTCATAGGTCAAATCCGATTGAAGCGGCACGTTGGTGGGTGCAATAGCTTCTTCCGGTACTCGAAGACATTTCTTTAGCTGAGAAACATGGAACACATCAAAGATTGCACTCATCTCTGGTGGTAGTTGTAGCTTATACGCAACATTTCCCTTTCGTTCCAAAATTTTGTATGGCCCTACATATCTTGGTGAAAGCTTCTTTTTCATCCCAAATCTCTTCACCCCTTTCATGGGTGATACTCTTAAGTACACATAGTCACCTACTTCAAAAGTTAGTGGTCTTCTTCTTCTATCGGCATAACTCTTCTGTCTTGATTGAGCTGCCTTCATGTGTTGTTGGATGATACGTACTTGTTCTTCGGCTTCATTGACAAAATCAATACCAAAATATCTCCTTTCACCGGGCTCAATCCAATTCAATGGAGTTCTACACTTTCTGCCATACAAGGCTTCAAATGGAGCCATTTTGATACTTGCTTGATAACTGTTGTTATAGGAGAATTCAGCTAAAGGTAACCATTTCTCCCATGACCCTTTTGAAGATATAACACAAGCTCCAAGTAATTCTTCTAGGATTTGGTTTACTCTCTCTGTCTGCCCTGAAGTTTGCGGATGATAAGCTGAACTCCTGATTAGCTTGGTTCCCAAAGCTTGGTGTAAGTGTTCCTAGAAACAAGCTATGAACTGCGGCCCTCTATCCGAGATTATGGTCCGGGGTACTCCATGCAACTTCACGATCTGGGATACGTATATCTCAGCGTACTTCCCAACTATATACCTCGTGTTCACGGGTATAAAGTGTGCTGACTTGGTAAGACGATCAACAATGACCCAGATTGAGTCATGACCTTGTGGCGTTGTTGGAAGGCCTGTAATAAAGTCCATACTGATCTCTTCCCATTTCCATCCTGGAATAGGCAGTGGCTGAAGTAATCCAGCGGTTTTCATATGGACGGCTTTCACTCTACTGCAGTTATCACACCTTGCAACATAGGCTGCGATCTCTTTCTTCATCTTAGTCCACCAAAAACGGGTTTTCAAATCTTGATACATCTTACTACTACCCGGGTGGATAGACAATTTGGACGAGTGAGCTTCTTCTAAGATTTGATTCCTTAGCTCACGGTCTTTTGGCACCACTAGTCGGTCCTCAAACCATAATACACCTCTTTCGTCCAATCTAAAATGTTTGGTTTCTTGCTCTAGCATTTTTCTCTTGATGTGACTTATTCCTACATCTGTCTGTTGTAGCTCTATGATTTTGCCCTCAAGCGAACAACTAATTGTGATATTGTGGAGTACGACAGGATGTAGCAAGTTGAATCCATCTTCCAATAGTGCTTCCATAGTGTTGCAATGGGACTTCCGGCTAAGTGCATCAGCTACTACATTTGCTTTACCCGGATGGTAATGCACTTCCAAATTGTAATCCTTAATCAATTCCAACCATCTACGTTGTCTCATGTTCAGTTCTGGCTGGGTAAAGATATACTTGAGGCTTTTGTGGTCAGTATAGATATGACATACATTGCCCAACAAGTAATGTCTCCATATCTTTAATGCATGGACAACGGCTGCCAGTTCCAAATCATGTGTAGGATAGTTGACTTCATGTTTCCTCAATTGCCGAGAGGCATATGCAATTACTCTCCCTTCTTGCATAAGTACACATCCCAAACCTATTCCTGATGCATCACAAAATACATCAAAAGGCTTTTCAATGTCTGGTTGTGCTAGCACAGGTGCTGTAGTCAACAAAGTTCTGAGGGTGTGAAAAGCGGTTTCACATTCTGGTGTCCACTTGTATTTCTCATCCTTCTGGAGTAGTCTGGTCATAGGCTTAGCTATTTTTGAGAAATCTGGAATAAACCGACGATAGTATCCTGCTAACCCTAGAAAACTCCGAACTTCATGAACCGAAGTTGGGGCTTTCCACTCCATGACCTCTTGTACTTTTGATGGGTCTACTGAGATTCCATCTCTCGATAAAATGTGACCTAAGAAAGGTACTTTGCTCATCCAAAATTCACATTTGCTAAACTTGGCATATAGCTTATGCTCCCTCAATCTGGATAGGACAATCCTCAGATGTTCTTCATGATCTGACTCATTTTCTGAATAAATCAGTATGTCATCGATAAACATGACCACGAACTTATCCAGTTCGGGCATGAATACCGAGTTCATTAGGTACATAAAATAGGCTGGGGCATTTGTTAGTCCGAAAGACATAACCAAATACTCGTATAAGCCGTACCTAGTAGAGAAAGCGGTTTTAGGTATATCCTCCGGTCTGATCTTTATTTGATGGTACCCTGATCTCAAGTCAATTTTGGAGAATACCTTTGCTTTCGCTAGTTGATCGAACAAGATGTCAATGCGGGGCAATGGGTATTTGTTCCTGATGGTCACAGCATTGAGTGGTCTGTAATCTACACACATTCTTAGTGACTTATCCTTCTTTTTCACAAACAATGCTGGGCATCCCCACGGAGATGAGCTAGGTTGGATAAGACCTTTGTCCAATAGATCTTGCAATTGAACCTTGAGTTTTGCTAACTCATTGGGTGGCATTCTATAGGGCCTTCTGGATATGGGTGCGGTACCTGGCACTAATTCAATCTTAAATTCCACGTCCCTATCCGGTGGTAGACCTGGTAATTCCTCTGGAAATACATCCGGAAACTCGCAAACCACTGGAATATCACATATGGTGGTGGTTTGGATAGCACAGGCTAAATATTGGGGTTTGAAATCGCGGGAGAGTGGAACTAGAAAAGCATTCCCTCCCGTGGGTTCTCTCAACATAATAGTACAGGTGCTAGTGTCAATAAGAACACCATGATCCATCATCCAATTCATGCCTAAGATTACACTTATCGACAACCCCGGCAATATTATCAAATCTGTTGTGTACTCTCTCCCTTGTATCAAGATGAGTACATTTTTGACTATCTTTTTGGTAGTAACAGTACCCCCTGCTGAACTTATGTTAAAACCCCCTTTACTTACTTCTATTATTTCTTGATCATGTCTAGATGCAAATGCTTGACTCATAAATGAATGAGAAGCTCCCGAGTCAAATAAAACAACTGCGGGATGCTTGTTGACGAGAAACATACCAGCCGTGACAACTTCTCCGGCGGGCACTTCCTCCACAGCGGTATAATGCACTTGTCCCTGACGTGCCCTGGCATTCACCTGCCTTTGATTGTTCTGATTTGAGTTACTATTCCTCTTGGGGTGGGGGCACTCCTTGGACCAAGCTGCATTTCGCTGGTGAGTTAACCGAGTCATTTCTTCAGTGAGCCTCTCTATCTCGGCGTCGTGCTCCCTCTGAAGCTGACGTCGGTCTTCACGGGCATGACCAAGAGCACCAGACACACGTCTGAGGCTACCTTCAACTCCATCTAACACTCTCATCACTGCGAACATGGCGCTCATGGCAGGGTTATCGCTGTTCTACCCTTCTGCTGCACCAATCTCCAAAGATCTTCCTCTTGCCTGCTGCCATGAGTCAGTGGAGGGATTACCTCTTGGAAAGACTCCAACCATAGCGGCTGCCAGCTCCTGAGGAAAACGATCCATGATATCCCTCAGGATCCCAAAGGCTGCCCTGCCAGCTGCTTCTTCAGCAGTCCTGCCAGTCGACTCATAACACCAACCTGTCCACTCAGAATCGTCACCTCGGGGACGGACAATGGCCTCCACAGTAACTAAGAGACCTTCTCCCAACCGCTCATTTGCCCAAAAGTAGCGGGGTTCCATTCCATCGGGATAACCTACATAGCTGAGCACTCTCCACAAGAGTGTAGGCATCCCAAACTCTCCAAGGAACGTGTGACGTTGATGGGTACGTGGAGCAAGCTGACGGCTAGGAGCTCTACCTCCGGTGGACTTGCGAGCAGTCTGCTTGGTGCGTGCCATCTGCACCATCAACATGTACCCTTTTGTGAGACAATGCCATAATGGATAAGAGTTACATAACCGAGTAAGAATTTTATAAGGGGAGGAACCATGTAGTTTTGTGAATGGTAATTTAACATGATGCATGCTCGTTCCGTACGTCCTTACAAACTTAGGAAAAATTTGTTTCTAACGGTAGACACGGTGGCATACATACGTTCTCTATATAGATCGTAACTAGTCGAACTACACGTTTCGTTGTTAGTGTACCTGCATAAAATTTCATTTCAGCCCTAAACCCATAATGAAATATGCCGAATGTAATTGTAAATACTTTCATATATGTATCCCCATACATATACTTCCGTATCAATCTACCCAACAATAATTTAAACCCACAATTAAATACGTACCATGTACACATGCAAGCATGCATACATAGCCGTACCAAAGCTAACTCTTCCCGACCGCACGCTCTCATCTTGCGGTCATACACTCATCTTACCTTGGCGTAGAGGCATTTGATCCATACATTACCACTCAAGTGAATGGCATCCATACTATAGCACGCTGTATGGACGACGAAGTAAAAACCCCCATGTTAGTACTTAAATAGCCACCTAATAGTCCTTAATCTGGGCATAAGGAAAGTGATCATTGGCACACTTTAGATTTCAAATACCTATTAATTACTATTAGTTGCTAGAAAAGGGTTTTGGAACACAAAAACTTTTGTTTTAAATACACTTGTGACCATTAACGTTGAATCCTGCTCTGATACCAGCTGTCGCAGAACCGACCAATTTATAAGAATATAAGTACAATGGCAATCCGCAAGCGGTCGCACTGTCATACTTGAATCCATATAAACCCGGTAGTCCGTCGAGTACCACGACGGGTCTCGATAAACGATTTACAACAATCAAGATCGTACAGGATTCAACATACATGCCACATATTACATAAAGTTCGCAGATACTTTTCGTCATCAGAGTACGAATAAAAAGTTATTACAAACTGAGTTTGGTAAACAAAGCGGAAGCAAATAAGTTCAAAGATAAAGTTTCCAACATAGTTTGATACAGTGCCAAGCCAGATCACGGTCCATAAAAGCAAGGATAGGAATTACTAAAGAAGCCTGCCCAGGGCTTACTCCTCATCCACAGCGGGATAGAAGCAACTCTTGCAATAACCATGATACACAGTGCCATCTGCAACAATGGGAAAATAAACCCTGAGTACGAGAAGGTACTCAGCTAGACTTACCCGTCATGAACCAGAAATAAAATGACTCCAAGGATTATGCAAGGCTGTATAAGTGGACGTAACTTGACAACATTTTGCAAAAAAGGCAATTAACCGTTGTACAATTGTGATTCTTTTATTAAGTTAATTATAACTATCCATTTCTAGATTAGCAACTATCCTATGCCAAACATGTGGTATATTATTTAGAATCATACAATAGTAACCATAGCAGGTATTGTAATTCCATATTCATTTGAACCATCATGTTTCATAATATAGTTGCTACGATGTTGGGACTAGCCAAGTTTCTCACTATCCGGGAGAGACGGCGATTCGAATCGATTTCAACCAGCTGGGAATTTATTCCTAACACAAACCCAGATCTATCAGCCACGATAGTCTTAGGTCACCTTTGGTACAACTCAGGTACACATTTCGCGGGTCCGTACCACGCCGCACAATCTGGAACACCAGATGCCAGGATGCTCAGGCCAAGCCTGCCCTTGGGCTCAGTCTGATTGTTCCCTGGAAGGAGCGCACAACAGAACGGTTCCCGGCCTGAGTTGAATTACTCGGCTTCGCGGTCGGAATGAGTTATCCGGCCAGCTAAGTGAGAGGCATGCGTTCAATCTTGTCAGAAGCGCCAACAACGGTACGGTCCTTAATCGACACAGACGGGGATAAATCCACACCCAAGACCTCCATGTCTTGTTGCTTCTCTATCGACTTCCCGTCCGGTCTCAATTTATTTTTACCACATGGTTCTGTTCCACGATAGCAGATATAGCCAACCGTGCTCCGGTATCCACCTATATCTCGCAGGTGATAGGACATCACCCGACTTCTACCGGTCTAAGCATGGCTAAGCATATATTCGATCCTGGACGTATACCGGTTAAAGGGTTAATATCTGGACAAGGAATGTACATGCATCAAGTGGTTTCATTCAACTCTTATACCTAATGCATCAATCATAAATACGTAAGTAAACATTTGTAAATTACTGGGAGACTTATAATGCTCCGGGGCTTGCCTCGCAGAAAGGAAGTAGGGCGGTGGTCAGGGCACTCCGGAAGCTCTTCAGGGTTCTGCTCCACGCCTTCGGGAGCTGGGGCTTGCGGATTCTCCTGCGGGTTCCCTTCCTCTGCTTCTTCGAATTCCAGCAACGTGATCTCTTCCTCCGATCCTAGATGCATGAGTATGATATGAGTATTACGAATGCATAATGTTAACAAGTGCATCGCGTTGTTTGAGTAGGTGCATATCTCTTCTCGATTACTACTTAACTATTTCTACAATGCATCGACTACACCACAAACAGTAGCTACTTGTTTCACTCATAACTGGAGTTCTACAAATCCAAAAACAGTGATCCTAGACTTTCTGGAAAGCTTATCAAATTCTCTACAACTTTGTTATTAACCATTTTTACAGTCTACATCAGTTTCAACATGTAACTCTTCCCACTCTAGAATCAGTCCAGAAACTACTTAACATGCAATATAAAGTAATAACACTTCTACTTCAGGTAATTATTCAAAATTTGACAACCTAGAACCTACCAACAGTTTCAGCATACCAAATACAGTTAAGATGATATAATGGTGAAGCCCAAACTATTTATTAAATTGCCTTTATTATTTTATTTAGATATCTAGGTTAAATAATAAATATATATCAAATGTGCTTAATAAATTCTCAAAATTTTACAGAGTCTTACTAATGCTATCAAAGGACTACTATAAAAATTTCATGTCATTTTACTAAGTAGAACATCCTATACAAAAATGATAAGGAAGCAAGGCTTGAAATAGCATAAATGGAAAATCCTATTGAAAAGTGTCAAGCAACAGATTTCTTATTTTTCCTAACATCCATATGGTACTAGTATCACTTCCAACAAATTTCAGGAATTTTGGACTCATAATTAATTTATAAAAATTCATGCAAGGATTAACTATTTATAAAAGAAAAATCTATAACTATAGATCTACACATGCACTGGTCCTCAAATTTTTACCCAAGCTCACGTATGACAAGAATAGCCTACCACAAAAATTTCATAATTTTTGGAGCACAGGAACTTTAGATATAAAATAAACAAATTTGAATGCATTCAAAAGCACATTTGAAATCCCTATTTAAATCTCCAGAAATTTCTACTGTTGAAGCCAAGAACATATTTTTCCTAAATACTACACTTCCGAAGGAACACAACCATATTTATTTCACAATTTTAGGAGCTACCAAACTAAAGATACAAAAATAACAAAACAAATCAAAAACTGGAATATTTGAACTAGCCTACAACACTGCTGTCGCTGACCGGTGGGACCCGCTGGTCAGGGGACCCCACGCGTCAGTGACACAGAGCAGAGCAGCGGCGCTGCTGGGCACTGCGCGGCTGCGGCTCATCGACGGTGAGCTTCGCCGGCGGTGAGGTCTTCACGACACCAACCACTGAGTAGCGCGCGTCAAACGACTTAGGTGGTGGCGGGTGAGGGTGGGTGGAGCATGCTCGTCGTCGGTGATGGCGGCACGGTGGCGCTGCTCGACGCTGTGCCGGCCATCTCCGGCCACGGGAAAGCTAGGCGAGGCGCGCAATGGAACCACGGTGACCTAGTGACTCTATTTCAACAACAAAAGCTCCACATAAAGCTCCGACGACTCTTACCACGGCGCGGTGGTGCGGGGTTAGAATGCGGCGGCGCGGGTCGTCGCGTTCCACGCCGGCGGGATCACTAACGACGGTAACGTCTTGGCACCGGCTAATACACGTCCTGACCCAACACTAACGCTCAAAATCGAGGGAAAAGCGCCGATGAGCCGAGCTATGGCCAGCTTGCCATGGAGGCGGCCATGGCGACCGTGAACTCCGGTGAGAAAGGAAACGGTGAATTCGCCCTCACCGAAGTGTGACAGCCGCTGAAATCAAGACGAGGGGTGGAGGGAGGTGTGGCGTAGCTATGGGTGAGATGGAGGCGGTGATGGTGCGATCTAGCGCACGCGAGGCGACGACGGAGGCGGTGCTGTGCTCGGCGGCGTGGCCTGGTTCTGCGGTGAGAGCAAGGGAGGGCGCTGGAGAGGGAGAGAGCTGGCGTGGGAGAGTGGAAATGGAGCGGGCGCACGCTGGCGTGAAGAAGGCGCGCCCAGGCGCGTCGTGGCCTGCGCGGACAGAGCGTTGGCGACGCGCGGCCATCGTGAACTCCACGCGGCGGCTCTGCTCTGACGCCGGTCGGCCACTGTGCCGGCCGATTCAGTTGGTTCAGACGTGAACGGGACGCCTGACAGCGTGTTTTCTCGTTGATTTATCTGCAAATCCATGGCTCCTTCGTGCAAACCTCCTGAATAAATTTCGTAGACTTAAGTACCATCTACAAATGTTGTTCAATGATCTCATGCTAATTCGCAACTGAAACTGGGAAAAATCATCTCCAAAGTGAGCCCGTCAGTCGGTCAGTGACCCACGACTTAGCCAATTTCGTTAAGTGTTGAAATCAGGATTTTGATGATTCTTGTGAGTCCAATTCAAACATGTTAGAAGCTAAATCAGTCCATGACATAAAAATAAAAGTTGTTCCTTATGTCAAACACTACAACTTTGCTTTAGTGAACTCCTCCATGCAAGGTCCCTAACACCTAGTTCAACTTTAGTCAAACATGTCACTTTGAAATCATGATACACATTCAAACCATGGCTAAATGACCAAACTAGCCCTAGCACTAAATACCAAAGTTGTTCCTAATGATATCCTAAGCATGTTAAAACAATTTGCAAGGTCACTGAAGCATTTCATGTAGTAGTCACTCATATAGCTATTCAGGTCAACACATGAAATATCACTTAAGTGCTTGATCATGAAATGTGGCCTTCATGAACAAGGTTCCTTTTTGTTAACCTAAGTGTAGCTAAGGTGTTTTAGTGACTAGCACTACCCACTTGCATTCATTTGTACATGATCATATGCATATGTTCTAAGAAACATAAGATAACAAGCAATGTTTCATATGTTTTGATCAAATGTTTCAATTGTAAATGATGATTTATGAATGCTTGATGCTCATGCTCATGTTATGCAAGTCAAGTTATGCAAGGCTAACACCCGAGGTGTTACAGCTTTGCCGAGTGCCGTGCTGGCACTCAGGGAAGACTTGACGCCGTTGGCCAGCGGCCGACGTTGTTTTTTTTTTTGATTTTCTTCCCCGAGTGCAACACTCGGGAAAGATTTTTGAATTTTTTTTTTAAAATACTCTTTGCCGAGTGCCGAAGTTCTGGCACTCGGGGAAGAAATTTGTTTTTTTTTATAAAAATCCCTCTTCCCCGAGTGCCACAGCACAGGCACTCGGGGAAGCCACCTCTAAAATTCTTTTTTTTTTGTTTTTTTGCTTTTCCACGTAAACAACAAAGCATATATATATATATATATATATATATATATATCACAAACCAAACCACAAATCAACACCAATATGTCACAAACCACATTTATATATCACAAACGACCAAATTTATCCGAAATCCACAATATATTACAAACCACACGTTCAAAAGTACACACTATTCCAAGTTCACAAGTTCAATTCAAAAAAATGACTCCGAAGGCGGCTCACGTCGACTGTAGGGGTGGGACGCCCCAGCGTGCGATCCTGGCGACGGTCCAGGTGGGGATGGCCCAACGTGCGATGCCGGCGACCCTTCGACATGGTTCGACGCCCCACCCGATTGATGCTGCAAAAAAAAGAAGAGATTGCACGTGAGTGACAAGATAAAAATATAAGGAGTGTAAAGAAAAGTTGAAAATTTCGGTAGCACCTCCCCTGCATGGGGAGGTTTCCAAAACCTGCAAGAAAAACGTCGGCACGAAGGCCGACAACCACATTTCCAGCACGAAGGCCGACACATCAACAAATCCGGCACGAATGCCAACACATCAACAAATCCGGCACGAAGGCCATCACTAGGTTTGACACTAAGCATGAGCAAAGAAAGTAAAACATCCGTACTCATACTCACCGGAGTAGACTCTCGACGATATGGTGGTGGTGGTGGTGGTGCAAGCAGCTCTGCTGGAATCTCCCAACCTTGTTTCTGCCCAAGTTGTTGCACGAACTTGAGCAAACCATCTTGCTGGGCCTCCAAAGCTTGTACCCTCTGACACTCGGACTCCCGCTCGGCCCGCTCAGCCTCCCTCTCAACTAGCAAACTCTTCTGCTGAGCCCGAAGTTGCTGCAGCTCGGCCTGCAACATTTGACCCCAATGTTTCAATAATGCAGAGCTAAGGAACGTAAAAGTGAAAGAACGACGAATGAAACTGGAATACTTACCTGGATTGAAGCCACCGCTGTCGGCCGTTGGCTTATGGGCACGCTAGAGCTCGTGCTCGCTGCTCGTAGGCGGTTGAGAGGAGGAGTACAGCCCGTCTCGAGGATGCCATCGCCCATGTAAAACCGCCCATGCTTCTTGCCTTGCCCAATCCTCATCACTAGCTCAGGATCAAGGCGCTCCTCGGTCCTCGGATCATAGTCCGACCCGTGGACTAACCTTGATGCCTCCGTGTACGAACTGAGGTGGGTGTGGACGCTGGAGTTGGTGTACGCCTCTGGGCCCGCATCCGGGTTGTACTCGATGTTGGACTTTGCCGGGCCCATGTGGGCCAGAGCATACGCCATGAGTTGGCCAATTGGCTGGCCACCGTGCGCCGCCTCCTGCGAGAAAGACAACAACATGTGGTTAGAAATCATGCAGAATTGAGCGCGGCTAGATTAGACAAGTGGTGGAGACTTACATATGTCTTTTTGTATTTGCTGAGGGTGGCGCTGCCCTGATGGTGAGGTACACCTGGCATCAGCATACGGTGCTTGCTTTTCTCTTGGTGCGCCTTCTGCCAGTCCGCGTCCAACCATCTGTCCACTATAGCAGCCTAGCAATCGAGAAAGGTGGCGCACCAACTCGGAATCACCTACAAGCCATCAGAAGATCAAATTAGGCATAGTTAATCTAAAAAGAGATCAATAGGAGATGTTTTCTATTTACCTGTAGGTACTGCTCCCTTGTTAGAATCTCTATCTCTCTTCTTGCCTGAGTTCTGTTCATTCTTCTATTACGGTAGGTGACGTTGTAGTCAATGTGCGCCTGGAGGCGGGACTCGTGATACAAGTCCGAGACACGCCTTCTACAGGAAGCGGCAGCCACCTCATGCGCCCTTAACTCCTGTCCCGGCTAGCATCTAAAGAAGTCCTGCATAAAGACATGAGGTATCCATTATTTTATTTCAAGAATGTCCAATGAATGCAATGAATTGAGGGTCGTAGAGCGAGAAAGGCTTACCCACAACTCCGTAAGCACCTGATCCACCAAGTTTAGGTGCCCAGCGGCGGGGAAGAGGGCGTAGTGGTCGAACGAGGGTATCTCTGGGTCCTCATCCTCCGACGTCCACACTAGGCCAGGGAAGTGTTCCCTGCACAGAAGTCCTAGGATCCCATTGACATTGCGAGCCGGGACCCCCTCCTCCACAAGCATCCAGTTCCTGCACAAGTGGATAACAATAGTTATTATTAGCTCTAATTATGATTTTTCAACATATCAAATGAAGAACATATGAAGTTACTTACCTATCCCCCTCGGGTGCAATCAGTGGGCGGCGGTCAACAAGAATCGGTCGCTTCGGGAGCTGGCTGGGACCTCGCTTATAGGGTTTCGAGGCTGTAGAGGAAGTCGAACCCCCTACCCCCTCCTCGGACGTGTGCGGAACCCCCTCCTCGGACGCGTGCGGAACAGCATCGTCGTACATCTGTGAAATGGCGTCCTCGCCCACCGTGGGCAGAGGTACGTCGTCAGCCCTAGCAGAGCGCGAGGAGCCGAGGTCGTGGTCAGTCAGCGGCAGGCCCCCCGCCTGGGCCTGCCCCTCGGACGCCTCTGCCTCTCTGACGGCTCCGTCTCTGTCTCCTCAGCCGCTGACGTGTCCCTCGGTCTCGAGTAAGTCGAGGGACAGCTCCTCCTAGTGGGTCCCATCACCTGCAATTAAAAAGAATAAACCATTATTAGTCATGATAAACAAGAAATACTTAGCAAGGGATGCAAAATAAAGAAAATGTAATTACAAAATAACATAGTATTACATGTATTTCTAATATTCTTCATGATCGGGATTATCTGGACGATAGGTATCGTCATCACTATCAAGAGCCTCCAAATCGTCAACAGCCTCATCCTCATCGCTGTCTAGTTGTAGTCCGTCAAGCATTTTCAAGTCTCTTGGATCATGCACCTCATCTGCAGCTTGCTCGTCAACAACCCATTCCTCGTCTACTTCCATTTCAATCTCCCCGGTTAAGTCTATCTCAAGCATCCCTGGTAGTCCCTCGTCTTGTTGATAGAACTCCCCGTCATGCGTGGGTGGGTTCAAGTTGTAATCATCATCGTTTGGGCGAGGTAATTTACCATGTGGTGATACCTTGTGCACAATATACCAACCCTGAAGACGTGGGTCGGTTTTGCACGCATATGGACAATAATAAACTTGACTGGCTTGTTGAGCCACAATATAGACATCATCTCCTTCATAGAAGGAATCCTGTCTAGTTTTGACTATTCCAAGTTTAGGGGACTTTCTCTGTACTGCAAGTTTAAACCACTGGCATTTGAATACGACAAGCTTAGGTGCATTTTCACCATGGTATTCGAGCTCGTATATTTCTTCAACTGTGCCATAATAGTCCTCCTGATCAGCGTCGGGCATAACTACTCCGAGCGTAAATACTCCGGTATTCGTGGTCCTTGCATTGGCCTGATTCTTCTCATAGCCTGTTGTGTGAAAGCGATATCCATTCACATCATAAGCGTTAAATGACAAGACCTTACAGTAAAAGCCTTTGGCCACTTGTCGTAATTCGGCACTTATAGACAAATCACTTTGGCACTACAAGATCAAGCAGGAGAGAAATGAAATTAGGCAACTAGGAACGCCAAACTTGGAATGAGCTAAGTTGGTCAGAAGGTACCTTTCTTTGGAACCATGTAATGAAATCAACCTTGAAATTAGGCGAACCATGTTGAAGAAGGGTATCTCGTTCATGGTCAGAAGGTGGACTTGGATGATGCCAGTATTGATTAAAAAATTCTCTGCACCGACAAGCAACAAGGTTGTTGGATGCAGAAAATTTACGGAGTATGTAACAAGTTCGTTGAGAACTTACCCCTGATACTTGTCGACTTCCTCAAGGTTCGTCAACACGTAGAGCATGATCATATGCGGAGATGTTTGGGTTTTAGGCATCCGACGTTGCAACTTCGTTGAAACCTTCTCGATTTTTTATCATAGCCTCTACATGCGATAACACGACGCCTAGACAAGTTTCGTGATTTTTGGACTTCGTTCGGATTTTATATAATTTAAATACACTTTTCCCGCAAGTTGTTCGTCATGTTACGTCAACAAGATGCTCGACATTTCATGCGAGTTCCTGGATAAGGCATCAACATACACCAAATATCATTAATATAATTTTTTGAATCACCAAATTCCATTATTTCATGCACCTGCAGTTCAAATTCGAAGTATGCAAAAAAATTCAACGAAACGAAAAAAACTAACGAAATATAACAAAATAAGTCAAAATTGTCCCAAATATGAACATGCAGTTTTAAACAATGTGGGAAGGCCTCACAAAAAAATGAGGTAAAAAAACAAAAAAAAACAAAAATTCTTCCCCGAGTGCCTTCCCTGGCACTCGCCGAAGAGGCTCTTTCCTGAGTGCTAGGACAGGGCACTCGGGGAAGGCAGCCTCTTCCCCGAGTGTCCTGTTCTGACACTCGGGAAATGGCCTCTTCCCCGAGTGTCTTCCCTGGCACTCGGGGAAGAATTTTTATTTTTTTAAGTTTTAACGGCGTGGGCGGGGTGAACCGTCAAGTAGCATGTTTCTTTGCCAAGTGCCGATCTTCCCCGAGTGTTGCACTCGGGGAAGAGGGCCTTTGCCGAGTGCTTCTCTTTATCGAGTGCTAGGTTCTCTGCGGCACTCGGGAAAGCCTCTCTTCCCCGAGTGCAACACTAGGGGAAGATCCTCTTTCCCGAGTGTCCGATTTTTGGCACTCGGGGAAGCCAGCGACACTCGGGGAATTTTGTCTCTCCCGTAGTGTATAGACATGGAGCGAAACTACAATGGTAGGCCCTTCAATAATATAATGACATTTCTAATAAGTGTAATGCATAAAAATCATTCATATGAAACTAGTTATACATCTTATCTTACCTTAAAATTTTCTTCTAACATTTACTGCTGCAAAGCCTCATTATCAATTTCATCCATTGCCCACTCAACTGGATTTCTTGTAGTACTAGCTTGTATTACCCTTAAACAATTTATCAATAGATCATATTTGTGATTCTATCAAGCCCTCTATCCTTCTCTTCTTTTTTCTTTTCTTAGTGGGTGTTTGGTTGCACCGCCTAAATTTTAGTCGTTGTCTCATCGAATGTTTGAATATATGTATGGAGTATTAAACATAGACTAATTATGAAACTAATTACATAGTTTGCGAGATGAATCTTTTAAGCCTAATTAGTACATGATTTGACAATGTTTTGCTACAGTAAACATATGCTAATGATGGATTAATTAGGCTTAAAAAATTCATCTCGTGGAGTACTGATGGATTATGTAATTTGTTTTTTATTAGTATCTGAATACCCCATGCAACATCCTCCCAACATACCTCCTAAATTTTAGTCACTGGATCCAAACACCGCCTTACTTTCAGATGCATGCTTTTTAGGCAACATGAGTTCACTGTAAATTTAGAAAAGTAGTAAGTAATTAAAAAAAATATGCCATACTAAATTCAACATGATTGCTGAAACCATATGGGATTCCTAAATCCCAAATCTAAAGAAGAAAAGAATAAAGACCGGGGGACAAGAGCAAATATTGATTAATGGGCTTAGCCGCTTAGGGCCAGTTTCTTAATTCTTACCTCCGTATACGAAGACCAGGAAGCTAGGACGCACGGCTGGCGCCCCCTCGCACTCGAGATCGCCAAGACGCATGGCATCGCTCGCTGCTCGCAGCGTCGCATGAGAGTTGGCGAGTCGCTCAGTCGCGCAGGAAGGCGGACGGAGTCGCGGCCGCGCAGCGGAAGGACACGGGAACGCGGAAGGCCAGCAAAATCGACGCGGCTTCCTATGGACTATAGACAGAATACTACTACTACTTACACATTTGGGGTTGGGCCCAATGCGGCGGCCCAGCTCGAACGAAAGGGACATGCTAGCACCTAACGTCTGGATGGATGCCCACGCCTGCTGCGCACTCGTGCGTACGCTGGAGTTATGTCACGCGTGGGGACCGTTGGATGCGTGCTGCAGATGCGTCTGCTAGCCTCAGGAGCCCACACGGCGACCCACAGCAGCGACCCAGCAACTGTAGCAAGGGGCTGCGACAGGTGAATCCTATTGCAACATGTGCAACACCATATCTACTTTTACAACATTCAGACAAAACACATGCCACATACGTCCGAAATAGCTAAAACACTTATACCATACGTTTGAAACACATGCAAAACACATTAAAATAGTTGAAACACATTGAAAACATATGCAACATCTAAATAAAATACTAGCAACATTTTTGTTTCAAAAAAAATACTAGCAACATAAGTGTGAAATATGTGCAATATCCAAATAAAAACACTGCAACATACCTATGAAAACAATGAATCATTTGGAACAAACACTTGCAATGAACGTGTATAGCCATTGCAACATCTACAACATCCGGATCTACTTTTGCAACATCCATATGAAACACTTATAACATATCTCTAAAACATCTAACACAATTGAAACAAACGTTTACAACATGCGCTGTCAGTGCAACATCTCCATGCTGCTTGAGAGAATGGAGGCTCGTAGGCGTGTGCAGTTCATCGGTATAGAGCTCGCTGCTCCGGTGGAGAAGGTCGCAGCAGGTCCGGTAGAGAAGGCCGCAGCGAGTCCACGCATTGGAGAAGGCCACGGTGGAGTGGGGGAAGGCAGGCGGCCGCGGCGAGCAAGTGTCACGATGGATAGGGAGCAAGATGGGCGATCGCGCTTGGGCGCGGTAAAGATGCCGGTCGTCGGGTGCCCTGATGCCATCATCGAGGCGGCGCGACGGAGCACGGTTGCGGCGCTGTTTCGAGAAACTGCGGTTGGGGCGAGAGTGGACAAGCGGATAGGAGCGGGTTGTTGGGCTAGAGTCGTGGCCAACCAATGGGAGCATCTGGGCAGACCGATGCACTATTCTGTGCATTACCGGAATAGAGAAGGTGCTCTCGCCTCCTTGTGCTTCTCAACTAGAGTTGTATTTTATTTGTCCGTTTAGTAGGACTTTGTCTGAAGCCTGAGCTGAACTTGCCCGGACTCTAAGGGTCCGTTTGGTAGAGCTTCAGCGCTGACGAAAGTAGCTCCAGTTGTGGCTTCTATGGTAGAGTAGATTCTTTGGTCACTAGTAGAGAACAGACCTTTGATCCTCGGCCAAAATGGGCTCTAGTCCCGGCATTTTTTACGCCCGGGACTAGAGAGACCTTTAGTCCCGGTTGGTGGCTCCAACCGGGACTAAAGGTCCCTGCCCAACGGCTACTGCGCCAGATAGAGGTAGCAGGGACCTTTAGTCCCAGTTGGAACCACCAACAGGGACTAAAGGTAGACTTTTACTCCCGGTTGGTGGCTCCAACCGGGAGTAAAGGTCTACTCTCGGCCCGTGGCTGCGCCGGGGGTTGGAAAGTTACCTTTAGTCCCGGTTGGAGCCACCAACCAGGACTAAAGGTCTCCCTTTATATCCCGGCCGTCTCCTTCTTCCTCCCCGAGCCCGAGCTCAGCACATTTTGAAGCTCACTGCACTAGTGTTCTTGCTTCCTCCCTCCATTGTTCCTCCATCCATTCTTCGATTCCTCCATCGATTTCTTTGATTCCTCCGTCGATTCTTCAGTTGTAAAGGTTACCAATCTCATACTCTCATTTTTCATCATTGGCTTATCTCATATTGTTCACTATATATATATTGTTTTTATGGTGTTTTTTTATTTGTAAACAATTTGAGCTCAAAATAACTTATAGTTTGCATATTTGGATGAAGAAAGGTTAAAGTAGGTATTTAAAATTAGTATTCACTTTTTATTTCTAGCATGCATAGCACACTTCATTGTTTAGAGATATAGATAATTTTATAGTTTCTTAATTTTATTTGTTTATAAAATGAGAAATTTATAGTGTATTAAAAAATGAGTATAGAGAGTAGATGGCAACTGCTTCCGGGTCCTCGGCCTCTCATGGGTTTCCAAAGCGACTTAGGCCGGGCCTCCCTCTTATTCCATGCGGCAAGTGTCGTGATGAGATGAAGATTGTGATGGAGTACCGAGTGAAGAAGGAGGGTCCCAACAAGGGTCGTATCTTCTACAAGTGTCCAGATCGCAATGTGAGTTATTTTATTTGTATTTTATGATTATGGTTAGTTTATACCTATTTTCATGATGGTTGTGATTAAAGTTCTAATTTTTTGTTTTAATTTTAGTGGGATGGTAGTGGACGATGTTCAGGCTTCTACTGGGAGGAAGAGTATGTTGAACTCGTGCAAAAATATCTTGCACAACAGGCAGATATGGCGGCTAATGAGGTAGTGATCCAGCCAAAGAAGCCCAAAGATGTTGCACAATCGGGGGATCTGTCTGTTTTAGTTGAGATTGGTCACGAAATTCTTGTGCTCCTGAAATGTATTTTAGCTTTAGTTCTTTTAGTGATAGTTGGGATTGTCTACATTGTAGCGATGCTTTCATAAATTTGTACCTTTTGTGGTGGCACGCATGTTGTATAAATAATTAATTATGATCTAGGTTTTAATATGGTATTTATGTCATGTAATGCAGATGAGCCGGTATTGGATGTACAATGCTGATTGCCGCTCCCAAGAGTTCATTAACGGCGTGCATTCTTTGTTACGTGCGGCCGAGGCAAACAAACGCGATGGTTTCATGTGCTGCCCATGTGCCATATATAAGAATAGGGTGGAATATCCTTGCTCAAGGACTCTTCATTCACACTTGTTCAAGTCGGGTTTTATGCCAAACTATATTTGTTGGACGAAGCACGGAGAAACCGGCGTTGTAATGGAAGAAGGTAAAGAAGAACAATGGGACGACAATGATATTATTCCCGATGGTGCATGCTTCAATGATACTGCAATGGGAGAAGCTGAAGAAGAGGTAGCCGCAGAAGATGAGCCTGCTGATGATCTTTGTCAGGTCATTCGTGACGCACAAAGAGAATGTGAAAGTGAAAAGGAGAAGATCAAGTTCGAGCGGATGCTAGAAGATCACAAGAAATTGTTGTACCCAACTTGTGATGCAGGGCAGAAAAAGTTGGGAACCACACTAGAATTGCTGCAATGGAAGGCAAAGAATGGTGTATCTGACAAGGGATTTAGAGAGTTACTAAAAATCCAAAAGAAGATGTTTCCGAAGGACAATGAATTGCCCGCCACTACCTACAAAGCAAAAAAAGTTGTCTGTCCTATGGGGCTAGAAATCGAGAAGATACATGCATGTCCTAATGACTACATCCTCTACTGTGGCAAAGAGTACGAGAAATTGGATGCATGCCCAGTATGCCATGCATCGCGGTATAAGATCAGGCGAGATGACCCTGGTGATATTGAGGGCGAACGTCCGTGGAAGAAAATCCCTGCCAAGGTTATGTGGTCTGCTCCTATAATACCATGCTTGAAATGTCTATTCAGAAACAAAGAACATGCAAAATTACTGCCAAGGTGTTCTATGTCAATGATATGTCTACCAAACCAAAAAGAGGGAAAAACGATAATGACTCAACCAAAGAGCCAAAGCGCCACATAGTTCTTTCAGGGAAAAGAGTTATCGTGGGAATTGAGGACAAGTCGGACATGTCAGAAGATTATGAAAAGGATGACCAAATTCCACCCTTCAAAGTGAACAAAGACCCTAGCATCTTGGTAAATGATGAGGACAGTCCATGGTTACGACGCGATCATAACCAAGGGACATACGTAAAGAAGAAGTTCACTGCTGTGCCCACTTGACGATATAGTGATTTAATGTAGTGTGTGTTTGAGATATTATGTAATAATTGTAAATTCAGATGTTTATTATGTCATGTTTCAAATTAAATCAATGTTTGATTTGGTGGGATTTCCCTCTCGAAAAGTTAAATTAGGATATTGAGTGATGAAAAATTAAAATATTAACATTAAAATGATGTGAAAACAAATTTCCTGTCCAAAACCAATAGTTTTAACAATTTTAATTAAACACTACATTTTTGCATTAACAAAATAATAAATATTAGTTACATTATGTTTTATAATTATAACAAAAAATAAAAAAAAGTTAGGTTATAGATTTTTCCTATGTGCAATAAAGAAAAAGAAAATCCATTTTTTTAACAAAATAATTTTATGCCTTTTATTTAATTTACTATGTATTTAACAAGACTGTTGCATTTCTATTAAAAATTTGCTCAAAACAGGCGGGTAACGAAACTGTAGCCCACCTTTACTCCCGGGTGGGAAGCCCACCTAGGAGTAAAGGTGGGCTGCAGTTTCGTGGCCCGCCAAAAAAACCTTTACTCCCGGTGCGTATTACCAACCGGGAGTAAAGGTAAACCTTTGCTCCTGGTGCGTGTTACCAACCAGGAGTAAAGGTATACCTTTACTCCCAGTTGGTAACACGCACCCAGAGTAAAGAACCTTTACTCCCGGTGGGGGGCTGGCACCGGGAGTAAAGGGGTGTGGCATATATATGCGAGTGCCCAAACCCCTCGTCGCCCCATCTTCTTCCTTGCGTTGTCGATCTTCGCCGCCGCGCGTGCCATCACCGATTCCTCTCCCCCGCTGCGCCCACGCCACCCGGCCCGCCACACCGAGGACGCCGCCGCCACCCTGCCCGACGCCGGTCATCGCCACCGCCTCGCGTGCGTCCGCGGTCCTCACGCGCGCGTTCGCCGCACCGCTGCCGCCGCGACCCCGTCGACCCGGCCCCAACATCGCCGCCGACCTTGGTCCCCACGACGCCCTCCACCTCTACGCCGACCGCACCGACCACCGCCCTCGTCGTCGGCCCTCCACCGCGCGCCGACGACCTCACGGTGCCAGCTGCTGCCCGCCCCGGCCCGACGCGTGGGCCACACCCTCTAGCGCGTTGACCGCAGCCCTGGCCCAGGCCGCTCCGCGCCGACGACGCCCTCCACCACACCGACACCGCCCTGGCCTAGCCCGCCTCATGTCATCATCGTCAGCACACCGGCCGCCTCCACTGCGCCGCTGCCTCTAGTTCGCGGCGAGCACCGCCCCCGGCCTGGCCTGCCTCATGTCATCATCGTCAGTAGAGACCGCAGTGTGCGTGCCCCCAACGCCGGTCGCCACCATGCCGACACAGCCCGGCCCGCTCTGCTGTGCCGACCACCGCCTTGGCCCACTCTGCGCCGACGTCGAGACCACGCCGCTCGTCTTGCCGTACGTCCTTGTCCTCGATCGAGATCCATATGTTTTCATCATTTGTATTCATATTCATGTATATATATGTCGCGGAGCACCGCCGCC
Organism: Miscanthus floridulus; assembly: GCF_019320115.1. NCBI lineage: Eukaryota > Viridiplantae > Streptophyta > Magnoliopsida > Poales > Poaceae > Miscanthus > Miscanthus floridulus. Next base: position 43,676,590 of record NC_089589.1, read on the forward strand.
CTCGTTCGCCCATGCGTTTCTATGTATACGGCGGAGCACCGTCGCCCTCGTTCGCCCTAGGGTTTAGGGTTTATACGGTGGAGCACCGCCGCCCTCGTTCGCCCTAGGGTTTAGGGTTTATACGGTGGAGCACCGCCGCCCTCGTTCACCCTAGGGTTTAGGGTTTATACAATGGAGCACTGCCACCCTTGTTCTCCCTAGAGTTTAGGGTTTATACAGCGGAGCACTGCCGCCCTCGTTCACCCATGTGTACAAACATATATACAGCGGAGCGGAGCACCGCCACTCTCGTCACACCGCCCTCTCTCGCGGCCTAGTTGATCAACATTCGTATTATCGTTATCGTTAATGCTAAACAATCACACTAGGGCGAATTGCGTCGGTGACTAGGGCGAACCACGTTGTTGATGTCACCAACGTGGTTCGCCCTAGTCACCGACGCAATTCGCCCTCGGCCGTTTATGTATAGCCCTAATTCACCCTAGTACCGATGCAGTTCGCCCTAGTGTGGCGAATTGCGTCTGTGACCGAGGGGCAAGATTTAATAATGCATATTGTTCGTAGATTTTACGCATGTAAGCAAAGATTTGACGTACTATATATTGGTTTTGTTTTTTGAAGCTAGATGGCCGACCTGAGCAACATGGATGATGAGGAGTTGATGATGAATTTGATCAACACTGGCACTCAAGTTGCCAGCGATGATGGTGCTAAAAATAACATGCAAGAGGATGCAGATGACGGGAGTCAGTACTTAGCTCTTGAACAAAATGAGCAGCAAGATATTGGCCAAGTATATATTTTTTATTATTAGCTATATATATTATCATATGTCTTATGTGTGCTCATGACATTAAAAATAATGTTTATGTTTTGTAGCCCTCTGGATCGACATCAACAACTACAACGAAGAGTAAAAATGTTCAAGGTCCCAAAAAGCCATTGGAGGGCCGCTTCATCATCTCGGAGTTCAATGTGGATACAGGCAAACCGGGGGGGGCAAATAAAACAAAATTCGTGCACCACTGTGGTTACCTTGTAAGGGACTGGCTCCCGATCAGTACTCGCGAATGGAAGAAGAAGACCAATGCTCCTTATATCAGTTTTGTCTCCGATAGTGACAAGACGTTAATTTGGAATGATGTCTTGGAACATTTCACGCTCCAAACAGATGGTTATGATGATATAATAGATGGTGATGAATTGAAGGAGCGAGTTAGGGATTGGGCAATGAAGAAGATGGCCACCCAGTTTCAAACTTGGAAGAAACACCTATACACGACGTATGTCAAGAAGAACATAGCACCAGATTTCACTGTCCCAGACCTGATCTCAAAGCAGAGGCCCTATTGGGATGAGTTTGTACAGTACAAGACATCGGAAGAGGGTGTGAGTCAGGTGATAAAGAACCAACGTAATGCCCAACAGAAGACATACCACCATAACTTGGGATCAGGTGGCTACCCGACTGCCATTAAGAAGTGGAACAAAATGAAAGTAGACATTCTTGCCAAGGGTATCACACCAGAATCACTCGAGTGGGGAGAGCGTGCAAAGAATTGGTTTTTCGCTCATGGGGGAACACTGGACCAGGAGACAGGGAAGTGCGTTTATGGCGTAAGACTACAAGAAGCAGCAGAAAGATTGTTTTATGCTCAGAGAGCTACTGCTAGTGGTGCGTTCAGGCCCAACAGAGAGAAGGATGTACTGGCATACTCCATCAGGACTATTGAACACGGTGGCCGAACTAGAGGCAAAGGAAGTGTCTCGTGGGAGCATGGATTCCCTTAGGACAGACCTTCCTACAGAAGCCGCCAGAGAAAGAAGGAAGAAGAGGCACAGCGGCTCTAGAGGTTGGAGGAAGCGGTGCGTGAAGCATAGGAGCAGGAAAAAACCTTGAAGCGAGAATGCAGGAGGAAATCAGAAGGCAAGTGCAAATAGCAATGAGTGCAAGCAAGCAGGCATCAGAGCCAGGAATCAACATTAGCCCCCCTGCTCAGTTGAAAAGCAGCTGCGCTTCCACGAAGATACCAAATCAAGGGGACACAGGACTGCGCTTCCCTGTGGATGATGTCACTGAACCTTGTACATCGTGTGAGCTACACATTCCGAAGGGGAATTTCACAATCAAGGTGGCTATTGGTCTTGTTAATCCTATCAACTGAACCAAGACATCAAGGATTCATGGGATTATAATCCAAGAAGGATATGCTACCATCTCGGTAGATAAAGCTGAAAAAGGTTTTAGTGATTTGCCTCTTGACATTCCTGGAGGTGATGGCGAGAAGACTCTAGGAGAAGCAGAGAAGACATTCATTCTATGGCGCAAGCGCTACATCATCATTCCCGGGATGTCGCCTCCACCTCCTCCTAAACTACCTCACCATAGGTGCGGATGAAAACACTACATCATTAATTTATATTGGCTTAAATAATTAACAATCTGCTCATAATAATATGTCATTCCTTTTTTTGTAGCAGATCCTCCCCCAACCTAAGTCTAATTGTTCAATCGCCAGATCATCAAAGTGCTCTGTACGATGACAATGTGTTGGAAGGCGAGGCTGCATCCACACCATCTCCAAGGAGGTCTCCAACGCCACAGCCGCCACCTCCAAGGAGGTCTCCAACGCCACTGCCACCACCTCCAAGGAGGTCTCCAACGCCTCCCCTGCCCCCGCCTACCAAGAAGCCAAGTACTAGCAAGAGGCCAGCCCCGCAAACGAAGAACCAGCCCCCACCAGTAAAGAAAGCCACCGTAAAACCATGGGCTATTCCCAAAATAATATCTGAAGAGAAGGAAGAAGTAACTGATGCATATAAAAAAGATATGTCCAGATTCTATGACAAACTTAAAAAGGATCAAGAAGTAAGGAGAAACTGTACTTCTTCGTAGCTCCAGATATTCTAAGAAAAAAGGTGGCTTCTTACCAACAACAATAGCAGGAATCTCGTAAGCCGTCCAAAGCAACGTTAACGGACTATGACCGCACTCTCACCAAGTCAATTGAGGTGGCACAGAAAAAGAAGCGGGCAGAGAAAGAAGTTGCACAACTCGGACAACAATCGCACCAATCAGTCCCCCCGCTAGTTGTTGGTAATGAATATGGTTCGAATTTAGGATTAATACATCAGGCAAACATACCTCCGGATGTCGATTTGGATCACCTTGGTGAATTTATTGAAGAGACTGGTCTTGACCTTTACTAGATGTTTGGTGATAGAAACATTAAGAGTGTGGCGGAGGTTGATATTTGGAAGAAAAATTTTGTACTAGGCCAGAGTCTATACAACCCTCAAGCCTTAGGTGATATGGGGATGCAAATGTACCTGCTAAACAAGTGATACATGCAAGCTTCTACCGGTGGATACTTCTGCGTTGGTGTCAGAATTAGAGACGAACATTGGTTCCGTGGCGATGATGTTATGTATGTTGACTTTGCAGAATTTCATCAACTATGCCACTTGACCTCTTTGGACAAAGTTATCATTAGCTGCTACTGTCTACAAGTAATAATTCTTTTGATCTATTATTAAACTCATCTTATGTGTGTATATGCATATAAATTATCCTAACAAGTACTATATATATGCAGATTTACAATGACAGAGCGCAGAAAGAAAGGCTACAATGAAATTGGTTTTGTTGATCCCCATATAGTATTCAAAGACCCAGTTACTCCAAAGCCTAATTAGAAGTCTGAGTCAGAGAGTAACCTCATGAACTTCTTAGTGAACCAACGCCACAAGAAGGATATACTCTTCCCCTACAACTTCAAGTGAGTGTTAATAATGTTGATCATCCTTAATGGCTCATATGTTGATTCTAGTTAATTAATGAGTGTTATACGTTATATCCTATAAACACATGCAGCAATCATTGGATATTGATGGACATCGATCTGATAAAAAGTCACTTGATAATCTATGACTCGATGAGAAAACCACAACAAGACTACCAAGATATGATAGATATTATCCAGAGGTAATTTCGATATCTCTAGCAACTATATATACACACAAACATGATGATTAACTATATCTGATGACGTGGCAAATTTTTTATTGGGTAGTGTTTGGAAAACCTTTATTGAGAAGCAACACATGGGAAAATGCAAAGCGCCACTGAATGTAATCCCTTTGAAAGTAAGTCCCCTAAATCGCATCATCTTTATTAATTAAACATATAGCTTTCACCGGATCACCAGATTGGATGACAAATCTTTTTCTTATAAAGTGGTGTCTGAGGCAGGAACAGGGGAACAACTACTGTGGTTACTATGTTTACGAGTTTATCAAGCAGGTCTCCCAAAAAACTCCTATAGAGAGACTCAAAGTACGTTAAAAATACACTATATATCCATTTAATTATTATTATTGATTGTGTTACTATGTCTTTATATATATATATATATGTATGTACATATATTAATTTATTTTCCTTTAATTCAAACCTGTAGGCTCGATGGTTGGAGGAAAAGGTCATACGGCAAGACCAGTTCAAAGCAATTCAAGAGTCTATAGCCGGATTTTTTAATGACCAGGTCATCGATTCTAAGGGCGAGTTCTACTTCGACCCAACACTACCATGGAAGCCAAGCTAGAGGATGAGAGAAAACTTATTATATCACAACAACTATAATGCAATCTTTTGTAATATATGCACATGAAATAATATAATGTAAAATACACATATGCATGCATGCATGTATATATATATATATATATAGTTCTATGCTTGAATTGTGTCATTTAATACGTTCATTGTGCTTGAACCGAAATATACTATACGCGCGTATAAATGTATTATTAGCAGTATACAATACGACTTCGAAAACCTATTTTGAAAAGAAAACAAAAAAATGAAAAGAAAAGAAAAAAGAAAAAAATAACCTTTAGTCCCGGTCGGTATGCCGGCCCCGTGGCATGTCAGGAGGCATCTTTAGTCCCGGTTGGTGTTACCCACCGGGACTAAAGGTCCCCCTTTAGTCCCGGTTCCTGACCCGGGACTAAAGAACTCCCCTTTAGTCCCGGATGCTTGCTCCCGGGTGGAAAACCGGGACTAGAGGGGGTTCCCCACCGGGAGTAAAGTCCGTCTCTGTACTAGTGGGTGGAGCTTAAGCTATTTAAAAAAAACGTTTGGTAAAACAGCCGTGCTTGGTGTTGAAAGGAGAAATGTCTATAGCACCTTTCTCTCTTTTTTTTTCTTTTTTCTTTTCTTTTGTCTTTCTTAGTTCTCTTCACTTTCTATTCTGTCTCTACCATATCCCATCAACACACCGCATGGGACTCATCTCCTCCGTGCGACCGTCGTCTCCATGCACGAGATCCTGCTCGCCCGTCGGTGCATCGACCTCCGCTCCTTCGACCTGTGGCCTGCGCCAGCCTCCTCTCCCGGTCTCACCCCTCCCTGTGCCAGCCTCCTCTCCTAGCCTCACCCCCATGTTCACCAGCTCATGGAGGAGGCCCGCAGTTCGTCCTTCCTTGCAGCCCCTTCTTCCATCGGCTCCCTCGTCTCTAACTCGCTCTTGCGTGCTCGCACCCGCGCACATGGAGAAGCCATGGAGGAGGGCCATCTAGGTGCTCCGTCTCGCCATCACAGCCCGTGGCCGTGCTACGATGGCGCCTCGTCGTCGCGTCCTGCGCCCACACACTCTACTCATCGTCGAGCCTGCGCGGCCTTGCGCGCCCGTGCTGGGGCAAAAGCGTCCAGGCCCATACGCTGGCAGATGGAGCGGTAGGAAGCTACTATTTTCAGCTCCTCTATGCGCCAGCCGCTTGTCTCAGCGTCATTTCCATGGCTCCTCGCGAGAAGCACATCGTTTTCGACCCATTGGTGGAAAAAGATGTAAAACAGCTTCAGATGTTACTCAAGAATCTCTACCAAACGCAGCCTAAGAGTACTGCCAAATGCAAAATCGAAACATGATGTGAGTTTTCCTATTTGGAACGGATTGGTTTACGATATCATCCCTTGTGAGACTAGAGAGGAGTACACTCCAACCAACCATAAAGACAAATAAAACACGCACGCTCATGCCCGATAACACGTGGGACTCTTCTTCACCATAAGTACAATAACAAGGGGTAGATGTCCAATAATTATCCATTTCATTCCAGTTGGTATTGGATATTACTTGATTTTGGATATGTGCTTTGTTGAGAAAGTAGGCAATTCATGATCAAATTTAGAACATAAATCATGATGATGATCAGTACAACTACTAGCATATATATACCCACATATAGTGGCGGATGCACGATGCGGGATAAGGGGGGCTAAAACAATGGAGATGTTGATTTGTATAAAGATTTAATGGTGAAATCAAGCTTTTGCTACAGTGATTAGTGGTGAAATCAAGCCATTAGGGGGGCTGGAGCCCCCCCAGCCCCCCCTTTGGATCCGCCGCTGCCCACATACTAGTTGACCCAAACAATAAAGGCTCATTCACGTGTGCAAAGAGGGAGGAGTGCGGATCCTTTAGTGCCATCTTGCTTCTGGAAGTTAAGGTTGACATACTTAAATATGAAAGATCTCTCAACTTTCTCACGTTTAGAGTGAGGAGGAAGAAATGATTCCTACACGTGTGTGCTCCCTCGCCTCGCTGAGCGGTGCGGGGCGAGGGGCGTGGCTGCACGTCACTTGTGTTAATGGTCCGCCAAAAACCGGCCCTGTGGCCTTGTGGGAGCGCGGCCTCCTTTTTATTTTTAGTTTTTGATTACTTGACCTTAAGTTTACGAATAGGAGTCCTAAGCGATTTAGGTCCTGATCGCGACATGAGATCATAAGCCTATACATCAGCCAACACCAAAACACATCTATCTGATCTAGGGTTTTTGCTTTTTTTCTCTGTTGCACCACCGTTGTAGCTTCTCCATCTTGAGAGCCTGCTTGTACCGACGATCGAGAGAGCAGGTCTTTGGAACCCTTGTCCTTGCAATCCTGCACCGAGAGAGGTTGAATAGGTTTTCGGGAAGTGCTCTTCATGTGACTACTCATAACCTCCACGACGGGTCATCTTCCATTCATGTCAGGTGGCGCCGTGTACCATCGCGTCCGTCACCAGCTGCTTCAAGCTCTTCCTCCACCACTCATCAACGACTTTGTACCACAATCAGCAACGGTGTCTTCTTCTGCAAACAAAAAGCACACACGGCATAATCTAGTCAATTATTCCGGAATACCTGCGGTGTTCGATCATGTTGCTGCTCGTGCCGATGCTATTCGTGCATGTAAGGGTTAGCTAATGCTGGAGAGCATCATGATTTATATTTTGAAATTGATCATGATATATTGCCTACTTTCTCAACAATAAATATATCTATATTCAAGTGTATATCGCATACGAATGGGGACCAAACGGATAGATAACGGACATCCATTTCCCCCTTTTGTTATTGTACTTGTGGTGAAGAAAAGACCGATCTGCTGTTGGGCAGTGGGCACGATGAGCCTGTTCGTTTGGCTGTGGCTTGTCGTAAACGATCGTAAATTTTCAGCCGGAACAGTATTTTTCTCTCACACAAACCAGCCAGTAGTACTTCTTCACGAACCAGCAACGATACGAACCAGCCAGCAGTATTTTTCTCTGTCTTTATGGTTGGTTGGAGTCAGGGGCGGATCCAGCAGTGGGGCGGGGGGGGGGGGCTCAAGCCCCCCCTACCCAAACCGAAGCAGTGCAAATTATTGTAGAGCCCCTATGAATTTTTAGGCAAAGTTCTATAGTGTAGGGGGGCTGAGACTTAAGATCGAGCAGCAGTGTTGTTCAGTCCCCCTAAAATATTTCCTAGATCCGCCGCTGGTTGGAGTGGACTCCTCTCTAGTTTCGCTAGGGATATCATAAACCATGTCTCGTTCCAAATAGGAAAACTCACAACATGTTTCGATTTTCCATTTGGACATGGACTTAGTACTATGCATCCCAAGCTACCCTACCCAACAAGAAGCCAGTATTGACCCCAGTAGCTGTGTCCATAGCCAACCGTAAATGAGACATATTCAAAATTTCAAACCAACGCAGAACAAAGTCATACATCCATAGCTAATCAATCTCTCTCTCTGCCCTATTAATACGCTCGGCATGCTCCAGCGCCAACGTCCAATGTCCAGTCTTCGAGGACTGAAGGGCATCAGGGCCACCGCCGATCGAAAAGCCTGCAGACGCGGCAGTAGCATGCTGTTGCACAGAAGAGAGCGGAGCCATGCCACACGGGACACAGCGGGCCACTACTGCCCAGTATGCCACAGGCTTCCATGACATGAATTACCCGCAGGGAAGCCGAGCCCGAGCCCCATCCTTTGCGTCCACGCACTCCCGTCTCTGCTGCCGCCTGCCGCGACACTGTTACATCCCTGCCGCGCGCCGGTCTGTAGGGCTGTAGCTGGCGAGGCCGCGCCATGAGCGGCACTGCTTACCTCGCTGTACCTGACCTGTACACATACCCAGATCACGCGACGGCACATGCCGGCGTTCGGGGAGTGGACCTACTACTCCTCGTGACCTCGTCCTCCGATGCATAGTTGAGCTGCATACCGCATTCCGGCGCCACGGCGGCCAAGCGCCTGTGGTACGCGCCGGAGCCGCGTCGTGGCCTGCAGCGACGCCTGGTTCAGGTACTCCCCGGTCCTCGCCCGTGCACCGTAGGCCGCCAGCGCCGAAGAAGGCGTGGAGACCGGAGATTGCAAGAGGCGGAGACCACCAAGAGCGTTGCGACGGAGACCCGCGCGAGGGCGGCGGCGGCGGCAGCGCGTGCCGGCCAAGGCCCAAGGACGCCCGCACCCGCACGGTGGTGGTAAGGCCGTGTTGCATGCTTGTGTCTGTGCAACAGCTTGCCGCCCACTGCAGCGTCTGCAGGCTTTTCGGCGTGGGCGCTGCCATTGCACCGTACATTGGTGGTCGAGCGTATATATTACTATTTGGGCATGAGTAGAGACGCAGCTACTACTCCTAGCCCCGTAGATTGACAGGAGCAAGGGCAAGTGTTCAGGGCCTCCAAAATTTAAGGGCCTCCGAATTTGCAGTAAGTACTAATAAATAATAGCTAATCCTTTAAATAGAAAAATATATAGCATATCCAAAAAGGGCTTGAAAGTTGTAATCTCTGGTTTGTTAATTGGATCAACTCACCAACGTAAGGCCCAATGACCATGTCCACTAGCCTGCTTGGCAACTTAGCTTCCCGGGTTGTTCATTTTTCTCTTGGGAAAATTGGTTCTATAGCATCGAAAGGTTGCGACCTCCGTAAAATACCACTGAAAGAGTTTGGCCCCGTAAAACAGCACTGAAAGTTGTCACCGTTAACTGCAAATAGCACTTCGTCAGGTTTTAACCTCAGGAGCATTAGTTTGACCTAAACTCCAAAGGGAAAATGACATTTGTGCCCTTGCCTTATCTCATCCCTGTCCTCAGCTGCACCGCGCACGCCTGGCTGTGCTTGTCTGTCTTGCCGCGCCGCGGTCGGTCTTGCTGGGAGCGCCGCCTCTGCCCGTCCGCCACCTGCGCCTGCCGCCGCGGCTTCCTCGCCACCTGCGCCATCCACCGCGGCTTCCTCGCCACCTGCGCCGTCCGCCGCGGGCCGCTCGTCGTGCGGAGGCCGCGCCGTCCGCCGCGGGCCGCTCATCGTACGGAGGCCGCGCCGCCTCCGCCCATCCGCCGGCCGCCTGGGAGCTCGGAGGGCCTCCTACGCCGGCCGCCGCGGCTTCCTTTTCGCGCGCAGGCCGCTCCCCGTGTGGAGGCCGCGCCGTCCGCCGCGGGCCGCTCGTCTCGCGGAGGCCGCGCTGCCTGCGCCGTCCACCACCTCCTCCTCCTCGACTGCGTGTTGCACCGGCCGTGACTCCTCCTCTAGTGCGCATGCGGTGGAACAATGCATCGATCTGAGATCCCCGACGGGTAAGAATGAAACCCTAGCTATCTATTTCATGGTTCCTAGTACAACTGAAATTAGTTACGAAGTCAGATTTGTGTGTGCGATTTCACGTGGTATGAGGATGGTCACCGATGAGAAAGGGCATCTGAAAGCCGTGCTAATTTTTTTTGCACTGCTACTATTTCAGGATCGATCCAAACAATGCATGTCGAGTAGTGATTGATGTTTCTTCCTACTCAACTGTTGAGGATGGTCGATCTGTGTACAAAAAGGGTAGATGCTTGGACTGGTGGGTGGATGCAGAAGAGTACTCCATCATTGATATGGAGAATGATGTGTTCAAGCACTTTAGTTGGGCTAGTTATCAGGAGGCAAACTTTTGGTTTGTGGGTGAGAGTAATCTAACAATTCGCCTTGGTACGGACCAAGAGCTTCTAACTTTGCTGCGAGCCTCAAAAATGGTGGAGTTTATCATGACCGTAGATAGATGTGAGCATGTTGATATGGCTTTGATTGAGAATGAAAGACAAGTGACAGATGAAGAGAATGACTTACAACTTCAGGTCACAGAACAATTCAAGGAGATGCATGTGAGTGCAGAATTGGATGGTCTAGAATGGGCCATGGAACCTCAACTTGGTGTTACAGCTGCTGGTCCTTCTAGAGTAGAAGAGGAGGAGGAAGGTGACCAATATATGGAGCCAGGTGTTGACCATGAGGGAGATGATCCAGTTGGAGTTGATGAAGAGTGGAGGTATTTCAGGAAGGTACCTGAAGTAGGAAGCAATGAGAAAGTGCAGCAAGAAAAGAAGAAAATAGAGAGCAGCAAGAATGTAACTGAAGCTACAGATCCTGAGGCAGTGCCAAGTGATGAAACCACCATGATGCAAGATGCTCCATATGTTGCACTCACTACATATGACAGAGACAACCCTAATATAAAGGAAGGTTCGACATTTACTGACAAAAGGCCTTCATACTGATGATTAAGCAATATGCCATAAAAAGGGAGTTTCAAACATTTGTAGAGCATAGTGATAAATGAAGATATAGGGCAAGATGTGCAGATTCAGAGTGTGGATGGAAAGTTCACGCAAAGAAACTTCTTGGTTGCCCCACTTTCATGGTATACTAATTGTTGTTTTCATGTTCTACCCATAATTTTTAGAATGTACAGAATGTTTTATTTTTCATGTTCTCTACATATTTAATAGAGTTAATGCCATGGTACGAAGTACGTTTAGGTGTACCTGATCAATATCTGCCGCAGTGCGGATCAAACTGCAGTGTGTGGTACAGTCCTAAGCATGGGCAGTAAATTCAAGATTTTTAGGATCAGAGTGAACTAAAACAGATGCTTGATTTTTAGGATCAGTGTGTGGTACATTATCCCTTGTTCTCTCAATGGATTTTGGATATTTTTGCTTGTTAGGTAATGCTCCTTATTCCAATTTGTAGCCAGTTGGCTATCTTTTTCAGTTTCTTCACTTGAACGAGCCAGACTATAACCTTACTAATTGCTTTCATAGTCTGCTTATAACAGCTTAAGGAAACAATGCAAAGAAAATGAAAAAAAAACAATGTACATAATGTTTTATTTTTCATGTTCTCTACATATTTAAACACTAAATTCAGATCCCATATCTTCTATTATTTTCATGTTCTCTACTAATAAGACTAATCAAGCTTCTGAGATGATCAGAACACATATGGGAAAAGATTTCTGCAATTGAGTTATTGATTCATTTCTGCTGATGCATATGAGAATCTGTTACTTCATTGACAGATCAAGCAAGGATCATGTTAGTGACTAACCTGCTATCATGCATGGCAATGTGCAGTACACTACAGAAACACAATAAAAACTCATTGACAGCTTGCTAACCTGCTTTCATACAGACATGACTAACCCAAACTGAAATAGGCGTCTCAGTGTCATCGCTCCATAGGCGTCTAGCATTCTAGAGTGCCAACTTTGTTCACCTGTTGGCGGAGTCGTCGCTCCATAGGCGTCTCAGTGTCCGTGGGTGTAGTAGGGCCCGGGACGACTAGTCCTTGCACTGGAGTGTACTAGCTGGCAGGTGGGCCGCCCAGGAGTGGGGGCAGTGCTGCGTTTGCGTGATGGGTGCACGCAGTCAGTGCTTTTCAGAAAAGAAGTAAATAAAGAAAGAGGTTTTTTACCTTGTTGAGCATGCCAAAAACTGAGAACCTGCAGTTTGTCAATATTATTAAAAAATTGGACGCCAGCCAAAAGCTACCATAAAAAACTTGAATCCTTGATGAAAGATTCTTACCCTTCTGTAGCCCTTCCAATTCCCATGTAACTAGGGTGTTTATCTACTTGAATTGCATCGAGTTTAAGGAACTTGTCTCTGTGATTATAAGTCAAGGTATTCAATGCTGACTAAAAAATAGATAGGAGAATGCTAACCTGTTAAAAATGTGTTCAGTCCATATTTCCAGAATATATATATATATATATATATATATATATATATATATATATATATGTTGGTTATAAACTAGACTATCACTGGAAGATGTCATGGACAGTCTGTTGGTTACGGGCCGGCCAGCCAGGGCAGCAGTATGGCAGGTCGGATCTGATCTGACATACTGCCGTCCGGGACCATAAGCCCAGCTGTCTGCCCATGATAGAAGATGTACCACAGAATCGATTTCTTTTTTTTCCCCACATGCAAAATAATTTGATTACATTGCTGTTCTGTAGTAAAAGAAAGGGAGGATGTGGTACTTCAAAATGCAAGAATGCTTCCAAAAAGTCCAAGAAGAATGCTACAGGAACCACTACTTCTTCTGAGCCCCCTACTGAACTTGCTGTTGAACCTAGGTAAGTTGAACTTCAAGTTTCATGTTCTAGCTGAATTACCCTACATGCAAAATGACTTAATTACATTGCTGTTATGTAGGAAAAGAAAGGGAGGAAGTGGTATTTCAAAGAATGATACAAGAATAACCTCTACTTCTTTAGTCACTCAATCACCTGGTACAGCTACAGCTAGCCCCTCTACTTCCTTAGCCATCCAAGCACCGGTTAGTCCAGGACCAACAACAAGAAGGATGGCAGCTCCTGTTTCTACACCAACAAGACCACCAGGCACACCAGTGAGTCCAGGGCCAATAACAAGACGAATGGCAGCACAACTGGATACATCACCAGGAGGCGTTGCTAGGAGGGTCATCATAAACTAGGCTAGTGTGATCTTGAATCATTTTAATGAATTGTTGCTGTATGAAAAAGTCATGTACTGAACCTAGTTTGGGCATGTGTTGGACCAGACCAATATGGTTCCTGTACTGTGAACCTATTTGGCCATGTGCTTGCAAGATGTGTTGGTCAATATTAGTCCATGTGTTGAACCAGAATATTTTTCATGTGCTTGATCAATATTTAGTGCATATGGTGACTTGTATGTATTGAAATGCTGTCGGTTCATGCCATGTACTTCAATCTTATGTTCTCAGAGCTCATGTACCGGTTTGGGCCCCTGTCTTATGTTTTTAGAGCTCTTGTACCGGTTTGGGGGTATTTTGGTCTAAGTTAACAGACCTGACGCTCAAATCTAACAGAATGCAGCCTGTTCGCTTGCTCGTAAACGATCGTAAATTTCCAGCCAGCAACAGTGTTTTTCTCTCACACCAAACCAGCCAGCAGTAAATAATCCACGATCGTTTACGACCTCCCGAACAAGCCGATGGTACTTTCAGTTCGCGTGTGCACCTTTCAGTGGTATTCTACGGGGCCAAACTCTTTCAGTGGTATTTTACAGAGGTCGCAACCTTTCGATGCTACAGGACCAATTTTTCCCTTTTCTCTTTGCCATTTTGCTTTCTCGTGCCACGATACTACTATGCTAGCTATTAGGGATGCTAGTGTGTTACTTGAGTACTACTTTTTACTCTTTTAGCATTAATATTTGATCTGTTCTTAGTAGTGTAAGACCCATATATATCCTGAAGCTTTATAATTAAGTGAAAGTATGCTTTGATTTTTCTCGAATTTTAGGGCCCCATCGTGTATTTTGTTGAGGGGCCCGCCCTGCTCCTAGGTCAACAGCATGCTGTGTGTGTAGGGTACCTTTACGACCGGGGAAAAAGATGAGAAAATCCACTACTCCGGATGCAGATCAATACAAAATCGAAGCACGGTGTAAACATTTGGAAAAAACTGGTTTATGAACCAAGGGTTGGCCGAAGCCTGTCTGTCGGAAACGGCGAGGTTCGGTTGCTCTGGTCCAACCAACCTGCTACCGCCAGTTCGGAGCTAGCCCTGACGTGATGGCCATGGCCCCGCAGCACCAGTAGTGCGCCACAAATGCGAGCGAGCGCAGGCGTCGCCATGCCTCGGGAACATCATGTACAGTGCACAGCTCGCGTCGCATGCACTGTACCCGTCGTGCGCGCGCCGTGCGTCAAAGCAACTCGACCTCTCTCATCGGATGTGTTGTGAGAGTCGGTGTCGGTGCCGGTGGCGGCAGCGCGCGCGCCGGCCAGGGGCACCTGCCGCAGGGTGGTGGTGAGGCCCGTCGACGAGGACCTGTACCGGGTGCCGCCGCCGGACGACGATACTGCTGTCTCCCGCCTTCCAAGGCGGCGGGTACGTATTACATAAGCTCACGTATTCTTCTTGCATGCAGACTTAAAAATTTCCTCGCTTTGGTTTGCAGAAGGCGGCGGCGAAGAGGAGCTTGTGGATGGGTTGCTTGGGCCTCAACTGCGTCGCCTGAAGCTACCAATGCGGCAGCTATATAGTTGATGCAGCACTATGAACAAGTACTAGGAAGTAGTGGTAGAGTGCCCTTTAATTTTCATCTTTGCTTTGCTTCCTCTCCATATCGTGTATTCGTGTTCGTTGTTAGCTCACTCTCACTGTATGACATGCATGCTGCTGTATGGTAGCATGAAGATTACTAGATTAGAGGAGCAAGTACTAGTAGTAAAAGCCTGGTAGTTGTGGCAGCATCTTGTCATGGCATATTGCCACCTTGCTAGTAGCTCCTGATCTTTTTGAACTGACATATATATCCTGTCGTCCTGATGAATTTGTTTGTTGCAAAATGCTGCGTTTCTTTTATCTTTGGGTTGCTGCAATCCGCACTGCCCGGATGTCTGTGTCAAACTCATCAAAAGTCATAGCTCCAGCGACTATGGGCCCTGTCCTGTGTCAGCACCGAGGAGGCGGGCCAGAGAGGAAGACGCTACCACGGCCTACATCTCCAGTCACCAGCGGAACGTCTGAAGCCGCAGGCCCAGCTAGCGTGTGTTCCGGCCGGAGGGGATTGGAGCCCACTAGCGTGTTCGTTTACGCTGTAATGTGTAGCACTAGCACGGTGTTGCTTACAGCTAGTACTTAGGCCCGGTTTGTTCCACTAAAAAAAACTTAGGCCCTGTTTGATCCAACTGATAGTAGTTAGATGCTAATAATTAGTTCTTTAGATCAAACAGATCTAGCTAATAATTTAGCTGCTGAAACCTCAACTAATAACTATTTTACTAGTTGTACCAAAGTAGCTCATAACAGCTTATAATAGTCGTGATCTATTAGTTAGCTAACTATTAGCAGCTAATGAATCCCAACATACCCTTAATAGGAGGACGGAGAGAGAGGAGAGATGAACTCTGTAAACGTACCTCGGATGGATTTGAGTTTGGGTTTTGCTGCTCTAGCGTAAACTCCTGGAACTCCTATAATTCCCGAGCACACAGTCTGTCCGTCGTCAGAATTTCTCTATCTGGATCACCGTGCGCCGCCTCAATCTCCACCACCACCACTGCCGCCACAGACTACAGCATTACTCTTGATATAAGGCGTTTATAAATGCCTACAAAACTGGTGCAACTGCCTTCAAAGACCTTTTAAGGCATTTTTTAAAACGCCGCCTATAACATGGAAGTAAAAGGTCTTTTGAGACAATTTTTTCAGAATGCCTTTTAATATAAACATTTAAAGGCATTTTATGGCTGCCTAGAATACTTTTGAGGCACTCTAGAATTTGCCGCTCTAACTTTTTGGAGGCAATCTATACTAGGCCTTCAAATATTGATGAAGACGTTATTAGAAATGCCTCCGAAACCAAGGTATCCATGCAAGACTTTCTATCAATATCAAATTAGCACATTAACAAAGAGAGCACATATTAACATTGGATGCATCCAAACTTTAAAATCTTTCATACAGGCATATTGTCAGCACGAGCCGCTGACGACCCCTTCACTACTGGAAACTCGAATACTTCTGTGGGTGTTGCATTTTTCTGTGTGTGTTTCTCTATACACACAGAAAAATTCATCATTTTTCTGTGCGTTTCAAAAATCCCGACAAAAATATTCGAAAACCCACAGAAAAATTACGTGATTTTTCTGTGCGTGTCAATACACACAGAAAAATTGACATTATTCTGTCGGTTCGTTGAAAACGCACAGAAAAAATACATACACGCACATGAAAATTCTACCGGATAAATCAGCCCCTGCGCCGCTCCGAGCACCCCGCCCTTTTCTCTTCCGCAGCGCCCCTCCCCTCCCGGCCCCAGCACCCCTCCTCTCCCTTCTTCCCCGCAGGCGCCCCGGCCCCAGCGCCCCTCCTCCCCCGCAGGCACCCCCCCTTCTTCTTCCCCGGCGGGCGGCCGCTCCTCCCCTCCCCCTTCTTCACCCGGCCGGATCCGGCCCTCCCTCTCCAAGATTCGGCCGGTGGTTGCGGTGGTGGTGGTAGTGGTGGCCGGTGGCGGGGCGTGGCGGCGGCGGCGGCCCTCCCCTCCCCCTTCTTCTCCCTCGCCGACGCCCCTCCCCTCTCCCTTCTTCTTCCCCGGCGGGTGCCCCTCCCCTCCCCCATCTTCACCCGGCCGGATCTAGCCCTCCCTCTCCCAGATACGGCCGGTGGCTGCGGTGGTGGCGGCGGCGGCCCTCCCCTCCCCCTTCTTCTCCCCCGCCAGCGCCCCTCCCCTCTCCCTTCTTCTTCCCCGGCGGGTGCCCCTCCCCTCCCCCATCTTCACCCGGCCGGATCTGGCCCTCCCTCTCCCGGATTCGGCCGGTGGCTGCGGTGGTGGTGATGGTGGCCGGCGGCGGGGCGTGGTGGCAGCGGCGGCCCTCCCCTCCCCCTTCTTCTCCCCCACCGGCGCCCCTCCCCTCTCCCTTCTTCTTCCTCGGCGGGTGCCCCTCCCCTCCCCCATCTTCACCCGGCCGGATCTGGCCCTCCCTCTCCCGGATCCGGCCGATGGCTGCGGTGGCGGTGGTGGTGGCCGGCGGCGGGGCGTGGTGGTGGCGGCGGCCCTCCCCTCCCCCTTCTTCTCCCCCACCGGCCCCCTCCCCTCTACCTTCTTCTTTCCCGGCGGGTGCCCCTCCCCTCCCCCATCTTCACCCGGTCGGATCTGGCCCTCCCTCTCCCAGATCTGGCCGGTGGCTGCGGTGGGGGTGGTGGTGGCCGGCGGCGGGGCGTGGTGGTGGCGGCGGCCCTCCTCTCCCGGATCCTGGGAAGCTGTTCTTGACTCCAACGAACGGACGGTTGTCGATTTCCTAGTTGTTGATTTTCTTTACTAGAACCGTGGATGTTGTTTGCTGCTCTTGCTTTAGCTGATGGTGTCCTATCTATTTGCATTCTCTAAGCTTTGTAGAATATATTTGAACCAGAGATGCTTAGGTAAGAAGTAAGAAATACACTGCCCAATACCCATGAATCAAAACATTTTTGTTCTGGAATTGTTGCAATCACGTGCTCTTGTAAACCAAATTATGCAGATTGATATTAACTTTTAATCAGATGTATGCCAAGCTGCTAGCTATCTGTATGTGCAGATATTTTTTGTCTATTGAACTCCTAAAGTGAAAAATGACTAAACTTGCTAGAGATGGAACACAAAATTAACTAATCTAGGATTGTCTACAAGTAGTCTTGGGCAATGATAGAGCTCTGAAAATTTTCTAGTAACTACTTGATAAAGGTGCAGTCGGTTTGTTGAGAAGTTGTCCAGCTTTTTATTTAGATGACTCTAATCTGCGATGATGTTTTAACTTGTTTGTTTTGTTACCCTGGTTGCTTTTCAGGTGAGATGCTATGAAAACAGTATCTGGAGCTGAGATGATATGAAACCCCAGTCTCGTGCCGCGCTGCTCTCCCCTTCCCTAACTATGCCTTGTGACTTTTTTTGTTTTGTACTACTCTTGAGTGGCTGTGATGAATCAAGTTTTCATTAGAGAACTTCTACACTTTAGCACCTTATGAGCTGGTACTTGGGATATTTTGTTCTGTTTGCTGCTTAACTAGGATGGCTTGTACCAGTACAAGCAACCAGTTCTGTGGCCAGTTCAATTCCCATTAGAGAGAGAGAATTAAATTAATTTCCAGGTGAAATTAAGTTGCAGTTGTCATGCTGACAATGGGTAAATCTGAGCTATTTCTCGAGTTCTTTTGCTCTTGTTCTTTTGCTCCAGGTGAAATATATGTAGTTCTTGTGCTTTTGTGCTCCGATTGATGCTAAGAGTTAGGACTTGAATGTTTGTTCAGATTGGATCAGGTTTGGCTCCTCTTTCTTGTGTGACAATTTGACTGTCGCCACCTATACATGTGTGCATGACCAACTTTGGGTCTGTCAGTAGGGTATCGGGGGCTTGGGTCTGTCAGTTAACCTTGTCCATGAGATAAGTATGTATGCAACACCAAAGTTTCTGAAATATGAATCGATGATGTGGTCTAGCAATGCACTTATAAGGTTTGCCATACTTGATTGTTCAAATAAGAGCTGGAGATTCCTGTGAGCAGGTTGCAGTTTTGAACATCTTTGTAACCGGTAGAAACAACAGAATATTATGGGTTCAACTTCTAGAAGAATGTTCTTCTCCTCTATTGTTAGTTCAAACTGTTGTTCCCAACTTGAGTTCATTGTTGTGCCATTTCTTCTCCTCTACTGATCACTCTTGTAGTGAACTACTGTAACTCTCTTTTCATTTCTTGAGAATGAAATGTACATCCTATTTAATTAGATGTGTGTCTATGGTAAGAAGAGTCCATGTTTTCTGTGTAATATATATGCACTTGTCTGTATACTTATGAGTTGCTACACTGTGCCAAATGGGTTTCGAGTATAATCTTATAAGCTGGAATTGTTCTTATGTCATTCTATTGCACTTGTCTGTATCGGATAAGAACCTTTCTGTTGCTTTTGTATTATTCTTATGTCATTCTATTGCTTTTGTACTTTTATTAATGGGATGTCTGTGATTGCTAAATTGGGTTGTTTTTGTGCTTCTAGGGTTTGGAAATGTATGTTGTGTGGATGTGGACTACTTTTAATTATGCCACTAGTAGCTCACTACCTTGTGGTTGTGGATTACTTCTAAATTCTAATGTGGCTGGCTGGTTGTGGACCATATTAACTATGATGCTACTTATGCCATATTTTATTCATCCATGTTCCTGTTATTTGATTCCTAGCTTACACAACTTGTTTATATGTTTGCTACATTCCTCGTTGTTTCTAACGTTGCTGCATTCCTCATTATTCCTGTAGCTTGTGGCCTGGGAGAAGAAAAGAGAGGTCACATTAACAAGGTAGACTTGATCCATATTTACTTAGCTAATTCATTGGATTATAGTATTATACAACTTGTTTCTGTTACATTCATCATATAACAAATATGTTTTGACTTGCAAGGGGCATGTGTGCTACATGTAACAAGGGCAATTGGAAAGAGGAGAGCTCTACAATCAACATCAACAAGGTATGATTTTGCTGCTCCATTGTTGGTTAGGACATGTGTATGGCGTCGCCTCGCCACGCGCCTTAAACGCCTAGTCAACTCGAATTGGTGGGTCGGCGCGCCTCGACTTACCGCCTTAAAAACAGTGATCCAGCATATCTATTTCTTTATAATAGTGTAATCCTTGCATGCATGCTGTCTCCTGTTACCTTGCTCACAGCTTGGCTTGTGGTTGGGTTCATAAACTTACTGAAATTTGTGGACTAGTGCCTAAACACTATCTTGAGTTATGGTTAATTCAGTTCAATGTCTATTTGAAATTACTTTTCTCTTTACCTCTGAATATTTTTTCCTATTCACAAGATTACTCTAATTAATGAAAAATGGTCTTTTGCAGGAGGCTTTGGGAATTTCTTAGTTTGAGAACAGATTGTAGATATGTTGATCAGTAGTTGTGCTTTGTTTATATGGTTTCAATAACATTGTGTTTTGTAACTGTATAATGACATTGAAACATTGAGTCCATTGTTATGAACAACAATGATATGTAACAACTTTCATGCTGATTATATGTATCGAGATTGCTGAATGTAACATGTTGATGCATGGCTAAATAATACTATTCATGTATGATGAAATATGATGATAGTCATTAGTTATGAGCCGTGCTTGTAGACTTCATTACTGTATGGACAATATATATTTTAATACGTTGTTGCTACTGTTTTAAAATAATTTTTTTTGTGTGTTTAATTCTTTTTTTCTGTGCGTTTATTTCTTTTTTTCTGTGTGGATTAACGCACGGAAAAATTAGTTTTAATCTGGGCGAACACAATTTTTCTGTGCGTGTGAGACCCACAGAAAAATTGTTTCTGACGGTGAACCCACGGAAAAAGTCGATTTTTCTGTCATTCTATTTCTGTGGGTTATTTTCTGACGGTACACCGTCAGAAAAATATTTTTCTGACGGTATTCGAATTTTTCCATGGGTTTTCGCACCCACAGAAAAAATAGAGATTCCAGTAGTGCTTATCACAGACGAGTGTTGCCAACACGCGTATGTGGTAATGAATTAAAAAACAAAAAAAAAATTCAATGCCAGAATCTTATATATACATCCAATATTAGGCAGATTACACCAATTCTTTTTTTTTTTGATACAGATAGGCTTAATGTACATGGATAGAGCACCTGATTTAAGTTTTGCTTGCTGCACATTCACACTACTGTGATCTAGATACACAATCAAGAGAAGCAAACCCTTTGCTATGTCTGTTGAAACCAGCAGGAATCCTCTTCCCTTCACTTCCTGTAGAGGTCACAAAAATCTCATAGTCAAATACAAGCAACAAGGAACTAAGCAATTAATATAATGCAGTCTGCATGGTATAAACAGGCAACAATTAACCAGAGTGATTGCTCCCATTATTTCAAAAACTATTACTAGGCAAAAAAAATATATATAAGCCAGAGTGAGAACCAATGGTTCAAATTGAAGCACTAAAGCAACGAAACTGGATTCAGAACAGAGTAACTAACATACATTACTGTAATGTTCTGAAATCAAGATTTTTAATCTGCAAATGCAAGAACAACAGCTAGCACGCTTTTGGTTTGCGCCATTGCGGAATGCAACAACTCATATAATCAGTTCTCAAAATAACTAACTACTGTCTCTTGGCAATTCAACTTGGCACAAGACAATTAGTGTGTGTGACTGTTCTTTGACTTTCCCGTCTCTGAGATTTTTCTTACTTAAGATAGACTAGAGATTCAACTAAGCACACTCTGACGAATCTGAAGTGTGATTTAATGGTTGTATAGTATCACAGTTTTACATAGGAATAATGCTACCAGTAACCAATGCAGCATATACTTGTTCATTTCAACAGCTTACAATTATGTAGCCCAACTGGAATTATTTTTCTATTATTTAGACTTAACATTAACCAAAGGCATTGTGTAATTTTGGTTCGATTAGGTTCATGTTTGTATGTTGCAATGGGAATAAAAACCATCAATGCAAACCATCTTCTTTACAATAATTGCAGGCTGATTAAGGTAAACATGAAAGGAAGAAGTTACTGAGCATGGAAGTAGTCACTCAAGATACCTGAGCATGGATGACAATCTCCCCTCAGATCGATACTCATTTTAAGACCTACAATAGTACAGAGATAAGTATCATATATATATCTGCCAAAGAATTTTCAGAGAATAACACAACATAAAACTGTAGTGTGTAGTGACTGAAAATGTGATTTCTGGACTGCTTAAAGCATACAACATGTAGGCATTTCTAGTCTGCAGGCATAACACGAATAACAGATTCACCCCTGCTATTATGGAAACTACATATAAATGGTAAATAGTTCTCAAATAATTCACAAAAAGACAATTCATGGCTTCACTGCTAGTGTGTCATAACAGTATAGAATAATAACAGTACAGATAATAGCAGCTCTCCATGTGTCGGGTACCTTAGAACGGGGTATCCCAAGCAAACATCAAATGGGTCGCTAAAGTCCCATCTAAAAAATAAAGCTAGAAGGTAAGCCGTGGGCCCCTCACCTGCCACGACCAGGCCCACTGGGTCCTCCTCCTCCTCGCCTCGAGCCTCGAGCAGGAGGTCTCGGCATCCTGACACAAACTCCGCCTCGCCCGAGGCTCCCCAGGGAAGGCCTCGGCAGGGAGCGCCATCTCCGCCTCGCCCGAGGCTCTCCACGGAAGGCCTCGGCAGGGGGTGCATTCTCCGTATCGCGCGAGGCCTCGGCAAGGAGCCCGATCTCCGTCTCGCGCGAGGCCTCATTCTCCGTCTCGTGCGAGACCTCATTCTCCGTGTCGCCCGAGGCCGGGTCGTCCGTAGCCCGTCACCCCCCGCCTCGACCGACCCTCCAGACAACGCGTCATGTCTCATTAATGCTTCAACCACTCCCGCAATCTCAGCCGGACGACGGCTCAACGCCACAGAATGGCCGACGCGACCCGAGGTCACATCAGCGTCATACCGGCCGGGACAGGGCACGGCGGGGATTACCGGCCACTGTGTCCTAACACTGTGGCCACGATCAGCGCCATACCGGCTGGGACAGGGTACGGCGGGCATTACCGGCCACTGTGTCCTAACGCTGTGCCCACGATCAGCCGCACGCTCGAGGCCTCGGCACTATACACCAAGGTCTCGGCGATCTTGGGGTTCGCGCCTGCCGAGACCTCTCCACCGCGGTGCAGCCTCGGCACCGACCAAGTCTCGGCCTCGCGCACAGTCCGTCCATAGTGGCTTGCACGTTCACCACCGCACCCACTCCGAGGCAGTCCCAGGGTTCCCACGACGCACAGAATCTGATGGGACGACCACGCCGCTCTAGTGCTCCAAGGACGGACCACTCCGACGACTACGCCGCCACAAGAACAGACTACAGGGCCCGAACACGCCGCCTCTGTTCACCCGACACCGTATAAGTTAGCTCATGTACCGTCCTTGTCCTCCCTTCAGGCTATAAAAGGAGAGGACTTCGGCCGTTTTGAGGCACAGAAGGAGAACACCTTGTAACACACACACACGCGCACATCCCTGCCGCCTGAGAGCAACGCCTCAAGCGGCCCGCACGACACCCTGCCGAGACCTAGGACCAGCTCCCTCTCTCCCTTAGCTTGTAACCCCCTACTACGAGCACTTCGGTGCAAGGAATACAAGATCGACCTCTCAGACTGGACGTAGGGCCTCGATTGCCTGAACCAGTATAAACCTTGTGTCTCTTTGCATCACCATTCGGAATCGGGAGCACGCAGAACAAATTCACTAGTTGGTTGAGGACCCCCCGGTCCGAAACACCGACAGTTGGCGCGCCAGGTAGGGGCCTCTTTGTGTCAGTTTCATCATCCCAGCAGGTTCCGGATGGCAGACCCCGTACGACCATTGCGTCTCGGCACTGTGGTTTGGTTCGGGAGCCTAGAGTTCATGTCTCTAGGGCATGAGTACGATATGGTACTCCTCACTCCTCGAGCCCCACCGTCCGACAATGAAGTCACACCCCAGCAGCCCAGGCGCAGGCGGCGCCCGGGCGGCCGCTCTTGCCACGCTTGCCAAGCACGACACGAACAAGGCCACCCCGACGCTACGTGAATCCAGGGCGCCACGCCACCCCCCGCCGCTATCCTACGACCAGCTGTTGGCACAGGGTCCCGGGCTGGGGACCTGTCTAGCCTGAGCTTGGACAAAGGAAAGTCGCCTGTGACACGCGGTGATGCCCAGTCGTCAAGCTCTGCTCCACCACTCCCTGAAGAACCGACCCCGGCGGGGCAGAATCTGGCGATGGCACCATCCCCATACCCCTTTGGGTTGAGAAATACCGCCGCCTCTTACGCCTACGCTTACACTGTCGCTCACGAGCATCCCTCGGAACGCCGCCAGCACTTCGCTCTCGACCTGAGCATCCGCGCTGAGTCCTCGGATGAGAACGAGGCATGGCCCGGAGTGGATTTCTCCGGACTCAATGACCCTGGGGCTTTGCGCCAGTTCTTGGCCGCAAGCGACTACTGCTTCGGCTACTCCGACTCCAACGACGAAGGCACCTATGACCCCACTCGCGAGTGTTTTCACGTCGGGCTCGGGATGCCGAGGGCGGGCGAAGAGGACGAGGGGGCAGGTAGCCGTTCCCCGCTTCGCCCAGGCGCGGGCGCCGTCACACCTCCACGCGCCGTTTTGCTGGCCGCACGAAATGAGAACGTCGCTCTTGCGCGACCTCAGCGCCCAGGCCTAGAACAGCTCCGTGAGCTCCAAGACAAGGT